>NC_084593.1:47299328-47496828 GCF_033807715.1 Cololabis saira | reverse complement strand
ACCCCTCACACAAACCCCACTCCCCTGCATACACACAACAGACATCATAATAATTATGATGTAAAGTTAAATAAATAAAAAGTAAATAAAAGAAGATGAGCACAGAGGGACCAAAGAGGGCACCACCTGACGGAGCCTTCTTTATCGGGAAGGGGACGCGAACCGAGCCATCCCACCATCAACAGAAGTCTCCTCCACCCCACCTTGGGGGGTCCAGCATCATCCTCCCACTGGAAGAAAGTGGGACCATCCCCACCACACCAGGGCATGGTGGACCCCCATGAACATCCAGTGTTGTGCAAGTTCATACTTGTCATGTACTAGTTCAAAGTTCAGTTCACATAGTTTAAAAATGAACAGTTCACATTCATAGTTCAGCATTTTCATTTTGAACTAGTTCAAATTGAGTTAATCTCAATATTTTTAGGTGAGGAGTACGAATGAAACGCCCCCCTATCCTAAAACTGTTGTAGTGCTCTTCAACCCTGGTCCTCAGGACCCTGTCCTGCAGGTTTTAGATGTTTCCTGCTTCAGCACCCTGATATAAATGACTGTCATTAACAGACTTGTGCAGACCTGGATGACAAGCTGATGACGACCATTAATTAGAATCAGGTGTGATGATGCAAGGAAATATCTAAAACATGCAGGACAGGGGTCCCGAGGACCAGGGTTGGAGACCCTGCTGTAAACAATCATGTATTGTTCTAGTGGCTTTTCAACTTTACTCAGACTGTAAATCTCCAACATTGTAGTCCATTATCAGTTTATCTACCTGTTGCAGGTAAATCCTCCCCCTGAAGGAGCAGCAGTGACTGGGGTCGTTTCGGGGCTGTTGGGTCTTCTTAGTCTTTCTGGGAACTTTTTTGATTGTTAAGGACTTGCAGATATTTTCTCCCACTGGACGGATGCTTTAACTCCACATGACGTTTCAAATTTGAAGTTAACGAGGCAGATGTTCAGACTTTTTTTATCAGCGCAGGTGGACATAATTTGCACAGAAAGGTTAGATTTCTACCCTCGGACTCTTTGGGAGACGATGTGTAAAATTCACGCAAATCATCATCTGACGGCTCGCTGACGCTGCGTCTGCAACATCTCTCTTCACCTGTCAAGGCTGATTTATGTTTCCGCGTTACACCAACGCAGAGCCTACGCCGTAGCTCTGCGTTGGTGTAATGCGGAACCAGAATTCAGGCATCATTCGTTAGGCTGCAACGGGCTCGTCGAGTATTTTAAATGTGTGCGCCGCCCGCTGGTGAAATGAGAAGGATTATTCCGTAATAATTGAACCTAAACACTGAAGCTGAAACTCACATAATCAGAACAGTTAAAATTCCAGTTCGTGATTTGCAGAATGAGCAAGTTCACGTTCTAGTTCTTTATTTGCGAATACGTTGCATTCAGTTCAACGTTCTCACAGAAATGAAAGTGCTCAATCTTCATGCACAACACTGTGAAGGTCCACGCAGCCAGAGCCAGGTGACGCAGGTTATGCAGAGGAAAGGAATGGGGTGATCGACTGTATCGAAGGCTGCGCTTAGATCCAGTAGCACTAGGACTGATATATTTTGAGAATCCAAATTACACCTGAGATCATTAACATTCATAATTAAAGCTGTCTCTGTACTGTGGTTCATCATAAAACCAGATTGATTTTTCTTTTTAAATATGGTTGTCTGTTAAAAGTAATGCTTCATTTGAATAAAAACAAGTTTCTCTAAAGTTTTGCAAAAAAGCAAAATTGTAAATTGGATACTGGTCTGTAGTTATTAAGAACATCGGGGTCCAAATTGCTCTTCTTCAGAAGGCGCCTAACCACTGCTGGTTTTAAAGTGTTTCTTAAAGGCATTCTCCCTAATTCTCCCTGAGCTAGCAAGAATTTTGAAAATGGCACCTCTAAGCCCCCCCCATTCGGTCCGAATGATACGGATTGGTCCAGGTCCCGGAAGGGAAAGAACCAATCAGATGTCTTCATTTTAAACCACGCCCCCCCGCCCTGTCCCATGCGCGCACTCGCTTCCAGCCCGACGTGTTCACTTCCCACGGGTCCTCCTGGGCTCACAGTGTCCCAGTGTAACCCCCTCCCTGCCTCCCTTCTGCCACGGACCCCAGTATATAGATATTATGTACCGCTAGTTATTTCCAGAGCGGGTCGGTCCCGCTGTGTGTGACCGGGGAGCGGGAGCCGTTAGTCTCCCGCTCCAGCAGCAGCCCGCGGGGACACGTGAACAGCCGCAGCCGTGAAAAGCTCCGGCAGCTCCGCAGCAGCTCCGCAGCAGCTCCGCAGCAGCTCCGCAGCAGCTCCGGCTCGGAAGCTGTATGGGGTCCGTGGGGATGTAGGCGTCTCATGGCGAGAGCGGAGAGCGCCGGTGCACGGCCGTCTCTGTTGCCGCAGCGTACGCCGTAGGCTACGCCGTAGGCTACGCCGTAGACGCCGTAGGGTACGCCGTAGGGCTACGGCGTAGACGCCGTAGGGTACGCCGTAGACGCCGTAGGGTACGCCGTAGACGCCGTAGCTTACGGCGTAGCCGTGGCTTTAGAGCCTGCAGCGCACCGCAGCGCTGCCGTGCCGTGCTCTCCGGGATGGAGACGGCGGTGGGCACGTTTGGGTGGGCACAGCCCCCCCCCTGCCCCCTCTAAAACTGGCCTCGCTTACAGGTGAATGAGACATGGGTAGTTTTGCTGTAAATGTGCTGTCCAAAATGTTTAATAATCGTATGCGCGTTCGTGTTTGTGGGGGCGAGGCTTTGGACGGAGCGCTCGTGGGTGGGGGCGGGGGGGGGCGGGGCTTAGAGGAAGCGCCATTTTCAAATCTTGCTAGCTCTAGGAAGTTGCATAGAATAACTTTAAGTTAAAAGTTAGCCTTTGTTATTTAAAATAGTCCTCTGTTATGATAAATGCTAGATCTAATCATATCAATTTTACTCCTGAAGTGATTAGAAAATTCCTCACAAGAAGTAGTTGTTTGTCGATATTTATTAAAATCAGGGTTAACTAAACAGTCTTTTGTGGAAAAAGAGATGTTGGGGTTATTTTTGTTATGAGAAATGATGATAGAAAAATTGTTATTCCTTTATATTTTTGTTGCATTTTTTATATGATCTCATTTGTTCATTTAACAATTGTAAATGTATTGTTTTATTTTTCCTCCATTTTCTTTCAGCAACCCTGCATTGGCTTGTCAATATTCTTAAATATTCACTTCTCCACGGGGTACCGATTTTGTTTTTATCTGTGTTATTTTAAGTGGAGCAACTTGGTCCAGGGTTGACTTTTATTTTCTGTTAAAATAATCAACAATAAAATCACAAGGTGCTGTTAAAATGAATGGAGGACATTTTTGTAAAATATCAGTAAAATTTGCACCCACTTCAGGAGTCAGTTAGCGCCTCATTATAGTTTGCACCGGGGTCTCCTGTTGCTCAAGAGTCATCCTATACTATATACACCGCCTCCGCTCACTTGTAATTAGTTCAGTACATTTTGTACAGGTGAAAATGGTCGTGAATGGGAGGAGTACCCAACCCATTTCTTATATTGAAAGCAAATAACATTTAAGGTGACCAATGTCATACTTCAAAACAAGGACTGGTGGAACTTGAATTAAGCAGAATCCTTAAGAGGGTGCAAGAGTGTTGTTTTTGGCCGAGACGGCAGCTTGGACAGACAGTAGGTGGGCGAAGGAGGAAGTTGGCCAGTCTTGTAGTCTCCTGGACCTCCGTCACGGCTGCTTTTTCCAGCCAACCCACCCTCAAGGTTAGCCTGCACCCTTTCAGATCAATTAGCTTTGCCTGGCCCTCCACTGAGAGCAGCTATGACTAAATCCAAATTTAATGGCGGCTCCTGAGCTCTTCAGATCCTCAGGAGTTGCGGACCTCCTGGGCAACATTGCAGTCCCATGGGGCTTCTTCACCACAAAAGGGAGCAGGTAAACCTGGAGAATGGATCTGGTGGAAGACCTGGCCCTGCCCCTTCTCAACCTTTCCCCGACCCTGAACCCCACCTGTCTGCGGTCCCCACCCCCGGTCATCCCGCTGCTGCTTCCACCTGCCTGCGGTCCCCACCCCCGGTCATGCCGTTGCTGCTTCCACCTGCCTGCTGTCCCCACCCCCGGTCATCCCGTTGCTTCTTCCACCTGCCTGCGGTCCCCACCCCCGGTCATCCCGTTGCTTCTTCCACCTGCCTGCGGTCCCCACCCCCGGTCATCCCGTTGCTGCTTCCACCTGCCTGCTGTGTGCTGTTGACATCCCCGACCCCCCAGTCTGCCCTTCGGCAGGAGGGTCCCCCCTTATGATCCAGGTCCTGGTCCAGGTTTCTACCCCATTATGATCCAGGTCCTGGTCCAGGTTTCTTCCCTCCTAAAGGGGAGTTTTTCTTGCCACTGTTTGGCTTAAGGCTTTTCTCCCACTAGGGGAGTTTTTACCTGTCATTGTTTATGTAATAATTGCTCGGGGGTTTATCTTCTGGGTCTCTGGACAGCGTCTGGAGACAACTTTTGTTGTATTAGACGCTATGCAAATAAAATTGAATTGAATTGAAAAGCCTAGGGAATGAAACACTGCAACCATTTACCAACATTGAGTTCAAATCATGCAAAAGGTTGCTGCTTTATATAGTTTTACCTGACATCCATAAAATTTGTGTGAAATTTGTGTGAAATCTAACTATGGAGACCAAAACTGGAGGCTCAGTCATAATCATATTTGTCAAATACTAAACCCGATTACGATCAGATCATTTCTTTTGTTTAACACACAAACATAGAATCAAAAGACAAAGTAGAAACTTTAATGCAGGGCTGTATAGTGTTGCTTTGATTTAGGGGTAAAAAAATCTGTCAAAGGTATCTTGAGGTTCTTTGCTAGAAAAACCTGTTTTTTCACATAAAACTGGTTTTCGTTATGCAGCAGAAGGCCTCACTTCCTCAGTAACACACATCCAGGGGCAGAGTACTGTATTAGTAACAACCTTTCTGCTTCTACTAACAAGGTGAGCTTTCAAGAGAGCACTGAAAACCTCCAACCTCCCACAGTAACCTTAGCAGAGACAGAAACAGAGAATCTGCAAAAATCCTGCATCTTTCTGATCAGTGTGGATTCTTCAAGGGAATAGGGTTCATGGATATGTGTCAGTGCTCTTCTCTGGAGTCCAAACAGGGGCGTTTCAACTTTCCCACGCTGCAAGATTGGAAATCTGCTCTTCCACACTGGCACTGTTGTGATAAGAGGTCCTTTAGGAAACCAACAGCTGCTAACTCAACAGGGAGAATTCAAGAATCTGCAACTGAAACGGAGAAAGATTGAGGCAAATGAAGATACCAGTCAGCATTACAGCTGACCTTTACCAACGGCTGTGCAGCACTCGCCAAAGCTCGTGCTGGGACTGCTGCTACTGCACTAAATGCTAATATGTCACAACCCATCTCGTCAAGTGTTAATTCAACCTTTCCTCTGCCCCAGCAGGCGCAGCGTGTAATAAGCAATATCTTTAAAGTGCAGAAAGGCCAAGAAAGCAATGATAATTCATCTGGGAAATGTGTTTCACTGCTCGTACTGTAACGCACTCAAACACCAAATGAAAACATACGCAATCATGTCACCAAACGGGTGCAGCATTTAAGGAAAAGAAAAAAAAGAATCACCTCTTCTGCAGGAAGTTCCATTCCTGGTTTAACTTAGCTACAAACAAAATGACCTTGAAGTGATAAAAAAAAAACCCAAAGGCAGTTTTTAGACGAGTACAAGAACTCACTGGAAGCTCTGGCTTATCGCTCCTCCAGCTAAACTCCGGCTGAACTGCAGGAGCAGGAAGGAATAGGGATTAGCCTTCTGCACTTGTCGCAGACCACGGTGTGTTATTTCATTATTTCGCTTGTGCAAATCCCTTCTGTAGAAGCTGGAGCAGCTAGTCGTACACGGAGCTGCTCCACTCTCAGCAGCAGTGACGCTGAAACTCACAACCTTTCAGGCTTTTTCTACAGAAAACACTTGAGTCATCATAATAAGGAGAGCACAGTCACCATTAATTAACATTAGCATTCTGATTACTTAATTACCATAAGCTATTTGTATCTATTTATTAAGGCTTAGAATTACAAACTTAAGCTGCAATGTGATTTATATGAGTGTGTGGGTCTGCATGAGGCCCTGAGATGGACTGAAGAAGTTTGGAACTTAACTCTTAGAAACATCAAGAACCAAAGTTAAGAGTTAAAATGTAGATGTAAATGCCAATGCCTAAAAAAAAAAAATCATTAACGGCCCATACACACGTCTGTCACACACACACATCAGCACTAAAATACACACGTCTGTCACACACACATCAACACTAAATTTAACAATAATGAACAAAATAAAACACAGGAAACATAAAGGCCAGCAAAATCTTTGTGGCGGGACAACAGGACCTGCTGCGTCTGTGCCCAGATCTTTATATGTTATTATTATATACATATATATATATATATATATATATATATATATATATATATATATATATATATATATATATATATATATATATATATATATATATATATATACTGTATATAAATATACTGTATATAAATGGAAAGCGGATCATTCCATCTTTGTGATTGAAAGAGAGAGTTAAGTTTGGCCTGCTGTTACCTTCCATGATGCCATTCCCAACAATCCTGGCATCATGAAAGTAAAATACCATCTAGTGATAAAACCACAGTGTGAGGCCATGCAACAGTAGACGGGAGACCATTCCCAACGAGTAGTCACAGAAAGCGGAATATACTGTGTAGTCGGAGCCATACAGACGGGCAATTGAAAAAACCACAAACCAGATACAGTATATGGTTTAAAATGCAATGTAATACCGACAACCACCTGGCATATAATAATAGGAAGAACTAATCTAGGTTATATGAGCTCATTAGCTTTTGAGCATCCAAGACTGCAATGATGAGCTTCAGGAGGTGCATGCTGCCCTACAGTCCCCCCCCGATTGGGTAACGTAATGCGTCACGTATTGCGTTACTTCCTGTTGTTTGCAGTCTGTTGCCATTGCACGATGTTGCAGGCTCTGATTCCTCCAGACTTTTTTTTCTAAACTTAGATTGTTTTCTGGTAAAATAATACTATATCTGGTAAACTTCTGTCTTTAACTCAAAACTCGCACATTTTTCCCTTCCGTTACTTCTATTGTCACCAATCAGTGACCATAGTTAGGTGCATCACGGGGGCTCTGGCCCTTGGGATGCACCTTTGAAGCAAATTTGAAGTTGCTGGCAAAGAGTAATCACAAATTTGGTAAAGTTATCATACATGTCGGCCCTAATGACACCCATCTACAGCAGTCGGAAGTCACTAAAATGAATATTGTCTCAGTGTGTAACTACGCCAAAACCATTTCGGAATCCGTAGGTTTCTCTGGTCCATTCCCCAATCTGACCAGCGATGACATGTTTAGCCGCATGCTCCCGCTCCGTCGCTGGCTGTTGCGGTTGTGTTCAGAAAACGACATGGCCTTTATTGACAATTGGAAGACGGTTTGGTGAAATCCTAATTAGAAGAGACGGCATTCATCCCACCCGGGATGGTGCACTCTTATTTCTAGAAATCTGGCCAATGTTATTAGACACTCCCCCTGACAACGCAGGGTCCAGGCCAGGATGCAGAGCTGCAGTCTTACACACTTCTCTGCTGCTTCTCGAGGACCAACGCCTGCCAATAAAACTGTAGGAATTCATTATGCAATTGGCGACTCTAACAAGGTGCCTACTGTAGCAAAATAGAATTAGTTGCAGTTCCCCGCCCTCCAAAAGTTTACAAGGTGTGGTGTGATAGAGGCATTAATCAAAATAACCCTGTAAAAATTAAAACCAATGCGCATTTGGTACCAATTAGAGACCGAAAAATTTTATGCGGACTGCTAAATATACGATCTTTAAGCTCCAAGTCTCTATTAGTAAACTTTTACTTAAAAAACGATTGCCAACCTTCCATTTGTATCTAAAATTCTGGAAAAGGTAGTTTCAAGTCAGTTATTTGACCATTTGTGTAGAAATGATCTGTTTGAATTTTTTCAGTCAGGGTTCAGAATACATCATAGCCCAGAGACAGCACTGGTTCGAGTCACAAATGACCTTCTTATGGCCTCAGATAAGGGATTAGTGTCCATACTGGTTCTACTGGACCTCAGATAAGGGATTAGTTTCCATACTGGTCCTACTGGACCTCAGATAAGGGATTAGGGTCCATACTGATTCTACTGGACCTCAGATAAGGGATTAGTGTCCATACTGGTTCTACTGGACCTCAGATAAGGGATTAGTGTCCATACTGGTTCTACTGGACCTCAGATAAGGGATTAGTGTCCATATTGGTTCTACTGGACCTCAGTGCTGCTTTTGACACTGTAGATCATGGCATCATAGTGCACAGGTTAGAGCAGGGGTAGGCAACCCTGGTCCTAGAGAGTAATCTCCCATGTTTTATATGTTTCTCTGCCTTATCACACCCTGATAGAAATGACTGCAATAACAGACTGGTGCAAACCTGGATGAGTTATACTATCTTTAGTTAGTGTAAACTCTAGTGTGTTAGAGTCAGTAGTCATAGTTGCAGCTATAGAACAAGACTATAATAGATAGTCTCAAACATAGCTTGGTGGTAGATATGCTGTTATAGGCCTATGCTGCAGGGGGGCACCGACATGATCCACTGGTTGGTGCCTCTCACCCTTCTTCTCTTCTCCTTTTCCATTTTTATTAGGGCCCGAGCACTTATCTGTTGGGATTTTTTCTTTCTTCCTTTCTTTCTTCCTTTCTTCCTTTCTTTCTTTCTTTCTTTCTTTCTTTCTTTCTTTCTTTCTTTCTTTCTTTCTTTCTTTCTTTCTTTTGTGATCAAATGTTTTTATTTATTTTTCATGATTTTCTTATCAACGGTTGGCATCCACAATGATTTTTAAACAATCATTAACACATATTCTCGGCCCCTCCCAAACCCACCTCTTGGACCTAAGCATTCGAAAAAAGAGAAAAAAAGGATTAAGCAGATACTACAAAGATAATAGAACAAAGGACAAAATAAAACAAAGGCAAACCAAAATAAAATATTTTGTTGTTTTGCATTATGGATTCAGGCTGTAGATATTTCCAGGTAGATAATTTCAAGGAAGGTCAGACACCAATGGGAGATGTTAAGTGTGTGTGGTGGTTTCCATCTTACTGCTATTATCTTTTTTGCTGCTGTTAGGCCAGCAAGTAGAAAAAGAAAGATGTGTTCTGTAAATTTCTTTCTTTCACACATTCTCACATGTTAACAGATGACAGCGAAGCCCTTCCTGAGTTTGAGTTGTCCAACAAATACCCCATTGTCAGTTTGAACCATCTGTTCAAATACTCCCAGAGAGGTTCTGTTTTTAGTTGACCCCTTGACCCTTTGTGTTTTAAGGATGTCTGTTTGTTTCTTCATACCAAGCCTCTTCAACTGAAAAGTCATGTGTGTGACCATCTGTCCTTTGTCCATTCACTGTTCCAAATATGGTCATGTTTCCTGTCCGTTTTTTAAATAAATACCTCCTGCAAAGAAGGACCCAACAGGCATTTCGTCGAGAGCCACAGAGAGAGAGCCATGTTGCTCGACAGGCTCCGACGACACTTCTGCGCAGAAGGCCTTAAAAATCATTCCACAAGTCTCTGTGTCTTTCCTAAGTTATTAATTTATTTGTGATGATTTAGGAACCTAACATTTGGTGCCGAAGGACCCGGGATCTCTCGAGCTGCGACGATTGGGGTGGCGTAAGATTCAACGGGCCATTTAAATCTGTTGACAGCCGTTCCCGACTTCAGGGACGGGGCCAGGTTGATCTTGCGCTGTTCCGGAGTCCAGACGACGAGATTCCCCAGCCAGGGGAAAGCACTAGGAGACTGGTGAGAAACCTCCTCTTACTTAAATACCTGGGGTATTGAAGTATTTTTGTGTAAAATACGAGTGAAATTTCTGTGTATACTAACCACGAGGGTTAGCGAAAACGGTGTTTGGCGGCGGGTCGGGGACCCGATTTTTATGAAGGCATAGGGGCCTCTAAAAATACTGCCTAAGAGCAGTGCGTAAGACCAACATCTAACTCGGTCGGGGACCGGCTTTTGAATGTCAGGGACTTTAAAAGTACAGAATAACGAGGAGAGGTTTCTATTGGAATGATTTTTAATGGTTGTGTTTTATGTTTGTCTAATGTTTGTCTGATGTTTATGACAGGAAACTGTCTGTTCAATGTGGGGTTTCCAAAATTGAGAGGGAAGATTTTAAATTGTTCACTAAAAGATCAGGCTAAAACCAAACTGTTAAAAAAGGAAACTTGTGTCCTGAGAGAAACTTAAGAAAGAAAATAACTGGCGAAAAATAGCCGAGGCGTGGTTAAGCTGAAACTTATGCCTAATATAATCTCTAAAAAATGCTTAGCTGGTATGGGAGACGTCCCTAAAAACTTTAGGTAAAGAAAAAGTCCTTGCGAAATAGTATACGGAACTTAGAAAGAAGTAAATCAACTAATTTAAGACTAAAAGAAAAAACAAGAAGTAAAAATGGGTGAGAGAGGTGGTATTGATGAGAGACTGGGAGGGCAGAGGGCTGCTGCGGGCTGCAGCAGGGTGTGACTCTGTGTCTGTGTGTGTGTATGTGAGAGACACTGTCTGTGTGTGTGTATTCATTAGACGTTGTAAACAGCTGAAAGTTTTTGTCATTTTAAGAGAAAGAGAAATATGATTCTATTGACCTCATAGTTGTGCGTTAAAATGGGAATTTGAATAAAGACAGAAAGGTGAGGTACGTAAAAGTCCTCAGTCAGATCATGATCTGCTTGAGCAGATTTTATGGTGCTTGGAGATGCAGCCTGTTCCTCCAATAGAGAGAGGAGGGGCTGTTTGGGTCTGTCTGTAGCACAAAAGCCAGTAAGGCTTTAAAGATAGAGACTAATTTGAGATAATATTAGTTAGGGGTTGAATAGGTGAAACATGTTAGAATATATTTGGATATTACAAGATAATATGTTAAGAGGTAAAAAGTTTAAATTCGTATGAGCTTCTCTGTCGAAGGTTTTGTTAAAATGATACAAACGGCTGCAGCTGTGTGTCTGTGTGTGCGTGAGAGGATTCTCCGCTTTACGAGCGGCTGCAAGGCTCTGTGTCTGAGGGAGAACTTTTTGTGTTTGTTGGGAAGAAGGGGGGTTTTCAGCTCTCCTTTTGGAAAAAACATAGAAATGGAAATATAGTTTGTTCTATCATTCTAAGCCCTGAATGAAGGCATAGAATCATAGAAGGTTCAAATTGCCGCTGTGTTTTGGATACAGTGGAGTGAGGCTGTTCATGAGCCTACTCTCATTTGTATGTCAGTGATATTTTACACAGAAAGGGTTGTATGGAAGGAAAAAAAAAACCAGTTGAACAATCTTTTTAGAAAAGAAGTACTCTTGAGTGCATACTAGCCTATTCACACTGAAAACGTGTACATTTGTGATCAGTGTTGCTATCATTTAGGATGGGAGTTAATTTGAAATGCACCAATTGAGTTTGGTTAGTTTAGTTTGAGGAGAAGTAATTTACACATATGCACTGATACACAAACCCACATGCAGATGATCTGAAGTGAGTGTTTAATGTTAGTGGGTTTTTGTCTATGTGTAGTTTACGCATGGGGATTTATCCCACAATTTTCTTAAGACTTCTATGAGTCTTCATAGAAGAGCATGCATTTGCGTTGCAGCATGCAAACAGAAGGTTAAGAATCTCCTGAAGACTTTTATAAGTACTCATGATTTATCTGGAGACAATTTTTCTGACAATTTTATGACAATTTTCTGGCATTTCTTTTTGATTTGGGGAAAATATAGCTCAACAACAGTTGAGAAGGCATTATTTGATAGAATGATTCCTTTCAGTCCGACGTTTTGTGACTATGACTTATTGTTTATATATATATAAGTTCACTGAAGCTTTTAGTCTTAGTCTCCTGCAACTGTTTACGTTGCAGGAGAATTGCTGCACTGACAGTTTTTGTGTGTTACTTTAAAAAGATCATAACCTACTTGGGTTGAAATAAGAACGTTTTTCAATGAGAAATTCTGTAGTCTAATCTACGGTGGGAGACAGAATTTAACAGGGTTTTGCCCCATCTAATCTGGTGATGGGAGGGGGGATCTGGGGGATCTGAGGGACATAGAGACCTCTTGTCCCTAGAGGGTCAGACCTGCCGACCTGCCAGGATGCAGAGGTCAAGAAGTGGGAGGGCCACTTATCTGGGGAGCCTGACTCTGGCAGCCTGACCCTTCCAGGGAAAAGTCCCCCAAGGAGGGGGTCTGATGACACGAAAACCCCCACCCCTGTTGGCATGCGAAATAATGCTGCGAAGCAGACCGGTGCTTCCAAGGAATCTGTTCCCCCTGGTGGTTAAGTTGAGCCATAGGGAGGTTCTATGGCTCAAACAGGAGGAAGTAAGGGTACATATGATACATCATGAGGATTAAATACTAAATACCCTTTAAAAAATTTTTTAGTAGGAGCTTTCCGACATGTTGCAGATACAACATGTTATGTCCATAAGAAACACATTTAAAGGAGCTTGAGGCTCCTTTTAAGAAATGAGACTCTCTAGCGCCACCCTTCACCACGACGGCCGTTGGGGGTACTGCAGCCAACAGTGAAGCCGGCACGGGAGAACGGGGAGAACGCACATGCAGCGTCATGTGACGTCACATCCGCAGCCCAGCTCGGGAAATTCGGGACCGAATTGCAGCACATTTTGCAGCACACAGCCTGTTCAAGGCAAAGGAGAGATACGGTAGAGGGCTAATTATTTTGGGTTTGGAACGCTTCATCTGACATTATTACTAGAAAACTTAAAATGTATACGGATTTTTTTCATAAATCTTGCCACAATCCGGCCTCAAGCTCCTTTAAGCCTGACCTGTTATTCTTCATAGCAGCTATGAACACTTCCTATGTGTGGGACCTACATTGTTGTTTATACTCCAACCAGTGGTGGATCACTAGTCCAGTGCTTATTTTCTGCAATGCTGTATCTAGCAGTGTCGAGTGTCCTTTTCTTAGCTCTTTTATGCAGCTCCGATGTGGCAACAGAGAGAATAAAGTAGATCTCATGCAAGTTGGAGGGGATAAACATTGAGCAATAGTCATCTTTAGAGACATACCAGCAATTTATCTTTTTACACAGAAGCAGTGGGAACTACGAAGATGAAGAACAATGTTAACAAGCAAACCAGTCACGTTTGTTGTGGTCTGTTGACCTGAAGTGTAGTGACATTTGAAGAGAGGTGTACATCGGGGAATGGTGTATGTTTACTGATACAGTGTAAATATTCCATAAGATCTACGCTGAAGGTTAAACCAGGCTTAAAGGACTGGTGTTTGCTAATAATGTCTGGACCCCAGTGACCACCACTGGACAACCTATATATTTTAGTCTGATTATGATGAAATGGTTTTATTATTCGGTTGAATTTGGGAAATTGTGTAAAATGTAAATAAAAACAAAATACAATGATTTGAAAATCCTTCTCAACCCATATTCAATTGAATACACTACAAAGACAACACATTTAATGCTCAAACTCATAAACTTTGTTTTATTTTTCAGGTCCGAAACCAAATCCGGTGTGTAGAAAAAAGAATTCTTGGCTCGCATTAGTTGATTGTGTGTTTGACTGTTTCATTACGACTGCTTTGATCTCCTTTTGATGAAGCTGACAGACATTAGTTATGAGTATCTTTTCATCACTTCATCCAGCTGTCTTTTTAATGAAACACCATGTCTGTGTTATCTAATGACTTGCATGGTTCTAGTTTCTTTGATTTCCAGTGTTTTGTGAAGTGTAATTCACCAATGAAGCTGTTACAGAAATCGAAGATGTCTTAGATCAAAATAAAGACGTGACAGCAAGAAAGAGTAGACATACTCTTTTTATCTTTTCATCTACACATTCATGTGTCTATTTCTCAATATTAAAGTGAAGAAAAGAAAACCATGATTGAACATAATTGTACATGTAGATGGATTCTGTAGAACTGCACATAAGCATGAAGAATAAAAGAGTAGGAGGGAGATTTACATGAAAAATGCAGTGTGACTCATGTAAGGAAATGGTAAAAAAAATCAAGCAGTTAAAAGGTAAAAAGGAGAAGTGGGGGGGAGGTAAATCTCAAACGAGGAGCTGCGTAAATGCCACCAGCCTGGCTATGATGGATGGACTCTGGTGAGAGGGCAACACTTTTACGCAGAAATATCTACTACAGATAGAGCAGACAAAACTGAGGAAGATGGGGGTCCATGAAGCTCCCAACATGAGGGCAGACAGAGCTGGATTTATCTACCACAGAACCTGCGCAGAGCCTAATTGAACCCTGGAGGTTCTTAGGTCTTGTGGGATGTAGTTTGAGTTAGAGCATCCATTTATACCAAGTTTTAATGTAAATGTTGACGACCACAAAATTTCTGCTGCTAATCTATGGCTGTGGGAACATGGTTTAGGTTAAGGGTACATAGAGAAAGGTGCAAGATACTTCCTGCGAGATACTGGTTCATACACAATAAACACTTGTTACTACACTCTGGGGCATTTGATTTGAAAAAAAAACAACAAAAAACAATCAGAAATTTGCTTCTCTGCATTTTCCTGTACTGTAACCTAGTGCTGCAACAATTTGAAAGTCATGCTTATGTGCTGACTTAGTCGGTACAGAGACAAACCTTGTGAAGCCTTTATATGATTTTCAATCAGACAATAATCAACCAAATTACAAGATAACCAAACAAAAATTAAAGATGTGGTTTTTTTTAATCATTCAAACCAAACATTTGAGTGTTAAGCCCCTTTCACATAGAACGCAGAAAGAGGCGGCCGCCGCAGGCTTTGCCATTCATTATGTATGTGCTACCACCGCGCAAGAGCGGTCCCCTCTGCCGCCGAGCTTGGCGGCGTGCAAGAGGGCACCTGCCACAGGTTTGCACGACGGCAAGTGCGCAAGAGGGCGCATGCCGCAGGGTTTTTAATTTCACTGTGCCGCGCTGTGACGACATCTCGGCACATCCAATAGGAGAGAAGGTGGTGGAGGGTGAAAAAAAAACTTGCAGGTTGTAGAAACGATCAACATGGAGGAAAAAAATTTCTTGGCTGTGATTCTGTGTGAGGAGCTGTGGGATGAGACCGCAGGCCTATCGTGACCTCAATAAAAAGGGACAAAAGTGGAGAGAAATCTCCCAGAATTTGGACATACTGTACCAGGTGTGTTTAAAAGTGGTACGAGCCTGTATTCCCCCAAATCCTGTCTTGCCATGAGGATTTCATGGACCCATACCCTCCTTGCTGCTGCTGCTCTGCACGCATGCGTGCCTTGCTCTGCGCCCTGCTCTGCGCTGACTCTGCGCCCACCTGGCGGTATGTGCCGCGCAAACTGCATTCTATGTGAAAGCAGCTTTATGGTGCGTCTCTTAATAATAATAATAATAATAATAATAATAATAATACATTTTATTTCTAGTGCACTTTTCATTAAAAGCAAATCTCAAAGTGCTACAAGTTAAATTCAACAATGAATAAAAATCAGCAGGAAAAGGCTTTTTTTTTTAAAGTGGGTTTTTAGGCCACGTTTAAAAGAGTCCACAGTCTGCAAGGCCCTCAGTTGGTCTGGGAGAGCATTCCATAGGCGAGGAGCAGCAGAACTGAAGGCTTGATCACTGTTAGGATGGCCGGGTAACGGCTGGACTGAAGACAAGAGGAGGCTTGAGGCAGAGGTCAGGTGTATACCAACTCGGTGTTTATTTCACCAAAAAGACACATCTCAAAAACACATTATCTCAAAAATGGCTGCAGACCCACAGCAGCACGTGGTCCTGGCAGCAACCAGGATTGATGGAAACTGGCAGCCTTATATACACCCTGCCACTGACAATGACCACAACAAAAGGGAGAACTCACCCTCACCATACATTTAAATATATACCCCAAAACACAAATACATGAAAATATTATTACAACTAAACCTCAAATACTCTAACTAAGGTTAATGATAAACTACACAAATCAATTAGCAATCAAACAAAAGCTGAAGAGTCAATCAAAGAGCCTAACACCCCTCCACTAATTGCTGACTTGGTTTCTCCCGAGCCTTTAAATTGGTGCTCAGCCCTTGCAGACACTTTTAGCCTGAACACCCTGCAGAGGAGAAACAGAGGTGAGTAAACTACACAGCATGGCACAGGTACACCAATCACATAAGCACATGTGTTGAGCTATCCAAACCAAACGTTTGTCTCTGTTTTACAGGCTGGCCTTCAATTCCTCCCAGCAACAAAAATCTACAAAAACACAACAGAATTAACAAACAACTTCAATAAAAATATTAAATGTTTTGTGTTTGTGTCTTAATTTACTGTTGACCACCATAAATACTATAAAATACAGATAACAAGTAATGAAGAGGGCCTTCATTACATTTCCTCCCCCCTCTTCTGGAAGAGTACAGTACCTCAGACTTCATGGACCCGAGACAGACAGTCAGCCACCATGTTGGTTTTCCCAGATCTGTAGCGGACTGTAAAGCTGTATGGTTGCAGGGCCAGGTACCACCCAGCCACACGCATGTTGGCGTCTTTCATCCGGTGCAACCACTGAAGGGCCCGATGGTCTGTCTCCAGATAGAAGTGTCTTCCTAGAAGGTAGTACCTGAGTGAATCAATGGCCCACTTCATCGCCAGACACTCCTTCTCCACGGTTGAATATCTGGTCTCCCTGTCCAGAAGCTTGCGGCTCAGGAACACAACTGGCTTCATCTCTCCCTCCACCTCCTGCAGCAGCACTCCACCAAGGCCCACTCCAGAGGCGTCTGTTTGCAGGGTGAATGGCTTATCAAAGTCAGGACAGTGCAGGACTGAATGGGTGAAGATTGAGTGTTTGAGCTCGCTGAAAGCGCGGTCACACTCTTCGGTCCAACACACTTTGTTGGATGCTGAGGCTCTCGTGAGGTTGTTCAGCACTGCTGAACGCTCTGCAAAGTGAGGAATGAACTTCCTGTACCACCCGACCAGGCCCAGGAAACTCTTCACCTTCCTTTTGGTGGTAGGGACAGGGAACGCCTGGATGGCCTCCACCTTCCCCACTTGAGGCTTGATTTTGCCAAAGCCGATGACATAACCCAGATACTCAACCTCTCTCTGGGCTACAGCACATTTCTGTGGGTTGATGGTTAGTCCTGCAGCTCTTCCAGCTTTCCTTCTTTGGTGCTGGCTGCCGTGGCCCCCTGGTCAACTGATGCACTTGCGCCTTCATCTGGTTCTTCTTGTTGGTCATTTTTCCTGTTACCTCTCTTCATTCTCAACTCCTCACTGCGATACAGATCCCACTCCTGACACCACTTGTTAGGATGGCCGGGTAACGGCTGGACTGAAGACAAGAGGAGGCTTGAGGCAGAGGTCAGGTGTATACCAACTCGGTGTTTATTTCACCAAAAAGACACATCTCAAAAACACATTATCTCAAAAATGGCTGCAGACCCACAGCAGCACGTGGTCCTGGCAGCAACCAGGATTGATGGAAACTGGCAGCCTTATATACACCCTGCCACTGACAATGACCACAACAAAAGGGAGAACTCACCCTCACCATACATTTAAATATATACCCCAAAACACAAATACATGAAAATATTATTACAACTAAACCTCAAATACTCTAACTAAGGTTAATGATAAACTACACAAATCAATTAGCAATCAAACAAAAGCTGAAGAGTCAATCAAAGAGCCTAACACCCCTCCACTAATTGCTGACTTGGTTTCTCCCGAGCCTTTAAATTGGTGCTCAGCCCTTGCAGACACTTTTAGCCTGAACACCCTGCAGAGGAGAAACAGAGGTGAGTAAACTACACAGCATGGCACAGGTACACCAATCACATAAGCACATGTGTTGAGCTATCCAAACCAAACGTTTGTCTCTGTTTTACAGGCTGGCCTTCAATTCCTCCCAGCAACAAAAATCTACAAAAACACAACAAAATTAACAAACAACTTCAATAAAAATATTAAATGTTTTGTGTTTGTGTCTTAATTTACTGTTGACCACCATAAATACTATAAAATACAGATAACAAGTAATGAAGAGGGCCTTCATTACAATCACCCATTGTGTGGAGCTTAGTTTTTTGGGTTTTTAAGAGGTCGGTGGAGGAGGAACGGAGGGAGCGTGAGGATGTCTGAGGAGTGAGGGATCCATGAGGTAAGTTAGAGCAGTTCCATGAACACATCGGTGGGTTAAGAGAGAGACCTTGTACTGGATCTGGAGTGATACAGGGAGCCAGTGGAGGGTTTTGAGAATGGGAGTGATATGACTGTATTTTTGCACCCTCATCAGGATCCTAGCAGCACTGTTCTGAATGTATTGGAGCTTTTGAATGCTCTTGCTAGGAATCCCGATGAGGAGAGCATTGCAGTAGTCCAGCCTGGAGGAAACAAAAGCATGGACCAGCTTTTCAGCATCTGCCATGGTGAGTGAAGGACAGAGTTTGGCGATGTTCTTGAGGTGATAGTACGAGGTTTTGCATAGTTGTTGAATGCGGGCCTCGTATGTGAGATGGGAGTCCATTTTTACCCCAAGGTTGGTGATCACTGGAAGTAGTGGAATGTTTTGAACGGAGAAGGTGATACTTGTTATGGTGGAAGTGCGGACCTGGTGCGGAGCACCAACTAGGATGGCCTCAGTCTTGGAGCTGTTGAGCTGAAGAAAGTTTTGCTTCATCCATGCCTTTATCTCCTCCAGGCAGGTGGTGAGAGTGGAAGAGGTCGAGAGTGCAGAGTGGTCGGAGTGGTTAGAGCCAGTTTTTAAATAAAGTTGTGTGTCATTTTCATAGCCTCATAGCAGTGGAATGACAGTCCATGCCGGCTGATTACATGACCAAGGGGGAGGAGGTATATTGCAAACAGAGATGGTCCTAATACTGAGCCCTGGGGAACCCCACAGGTGACAGTGTGGGCCTCTGATGTGACTTTCCCCAGGGCAACATGCTCGGTTCTCCCAGTCAGATAGGAGGAGAACCAGTTGTAGACAGAGTTGGAGAGGCCAATGGTGGTGTGAAGACACTGCAGCAGGATGTTGTGGTCGACAGTGTCAAAGGCGGCGGACAGATCCAGGAGAATGAGAAGGGATGGGAGAGCCGGCATCAGCTGTCATAAGCAGGTCATTTGTCACCCTGACCAGTGCTGTTTCTGTGCTGTGGCCTTGACGGAAACCAGACTGAAAAGTTTCATACAGGCTGTTGAGTTTGAGGTGGTTGTGGAGTTGAGTAGCCACTACTTTTTCTAGCACCTTTGAAAGAAATGGAAGGTTTGATATGGTCCTGTAATTAGCAAAGTTGTCTGGATCTAGTGTGTGTTTTTTGAGAAGTAGCCTGATGACAGCAGTTTTGAGTGAAGGTGGAACGACGCCAGCTTGAAGGGAAAGGTTTATCACCTGGGTAATGAGGGGGCTGATGGCAGCAAGATTGGATTTTACCAGGTCTGTGGGGAGACGGTCCAATGCACAGGTAGATGGTTTCATCTTTGTGATGATGGCCTCAACCTCCTGTTGTGTGACAGTGGCAAAGTAGCTGAGAGGTCTGGAAGGCTCTGGTAGCAGGTCGAGTGGTAGGAGTGGCTGAGGGGCTAGAGGACCAGAGAGGAGAGAGCGTATAGTTGCTATTTTGTTCCTAAAGAAGTTAATGAAGTCGTTGCACTTTTCCACAGTAGAATCCGCATGAGAGATGGTTTGCGGCTTGAGGAGGTGGCTAATGGTGGAGAAGAGCTGCTTGGAGTTGCCAGAGTTGTTGTTGATGATGTTGGAATAGAACTGGGACTGTGCAACTGTAAGGGACTTGGCGTAGGCCTTTTGATGTTCTACAGAGGCCTGTTTGTGCACAGTCAATCCTGAAGCCTTGTGGTGCTGTTCAAGGACACGTCCGGCAGACTTCATCTTCCGTAGCTCGCTGGTGTACCAAGGAGGTGAGCGGGAGAAGGTGACTGTGCGGGTCCTGATGGGGGCGTGGTAGTCTAGTAGGTTGGTCAGGGCCTGATTGTAGAAATCCACCATCTCAGTAACTGCGGAGAGAGCGGTAGAACCAGAGGATATGTGTTGGAGGTCTCAAGAAAGGGTGTCAGAGTCAATGTTTTTTTATAGATAAAAAGTGAATTTGTCTCTTCGGTTTGCAGTGTGGTGAGTGGGAGAGAGGCAGTTCCATGAAGATGGCTTTGTGGTCTGACAACCCCAGGTCATGTAAGTTCATGATGGTAGCAGAGTTTGTTATCACCAGGTCGAGCGTGTGTCCCCTGGAGAGAAACTCAACAGTAGAGTGACATGAGGAGGTGTCAACATGAAGGTTAAGGTGTCCAAGTATCAGGATGTTGCCAGATGTCATATAAAGTGTACTGAGACGGTCCTGAAACTCTGGTAGGAAGGCTGAGTTGGGTTTGGGAGGGTGTTAGATAATAAGAAAAGTTAATGAAAAAGAATGCTTACACTTCAATGCAAGTCATTCAAATGATGACAGCACAGGTAATGGAATGGGGTAGAAGTCCTGTCAATGTATTGCAGCAAGACCACCACCACAGCCAGTGCAGCATGCCCTCTCAAGGTAGGAGTAGCCAGGGGGACAGGCTTCATTAAGAGCATATAATAATCCAAAGCACCAGGTTGTGATCAAGGACTCCAATGACAAGGGGTTTTGGAGCAGAGTGGTCGGGGGAGCTGAGGTGTGAAAGGCTGCAGGTGAGATGAGCCGCGTGGTATGGAGAGGTGTGAAGCAGTGGGGTTCCAATGGGTTGGGGCTTTATGAGCACCAATCCTTCCAAAAAGACAATAGAGTCTGGTGTGTTCTGATTCCACCATGTCTCTGTGAAATACATGAGAATGCTCTCCATGTACTCTGGATGAAAGCATCCACAGTTCATCCATCCTATTGGAGATAGAGTGGATGTTTCCCATGATAACAGATGGTAAACATGGTTTATATTTCCATCTCTTCTCATAGCACCAGCCCAACAGCTACTCCATTTAGCTATGTATCTTTGCTGGAATCTCTGCTGGTTTCTCAAACAATAAACAAAACCTCCATCGGAAAAGGATGGCATGCCTTCTCCGGGTGGGTGGAGAAGTCCTGCCTCAGGTGGAGGAGTTCAAGTATCTCGGGATCTTGTTCACGAGTGAGGGAACGATGGAGCGGGAGATTGACAGACGGATCGGTGCAGCGTCCGCAGTAATGCGGTCGATGTACCAGACCGTCGTGGTGAAGAGGGAGCTGAGCCGAAAGGCGAAGCTCTCGATTCACCGGTCAATCTACGCACCTACCCTCACCTATGGTCATGAACTTTGGGTAGTGACCGAAAGGACAAGATTGCGGATACAAGCGGCCGAGATGAGTTTTCTCCGCAGGGTGGCTTAGAGATAGGGTGAGTAGTTCGGTCACCCGGGAGGAGCTCGGAGTCGAGCCGCTACTCCTCCACATTGAGAGGAGTCAGCTGAGGTGGCTTGGGCATCTGTACCGGATGCCTCCTGGACGCCTCCCTAGGGAGGTGTTCCAGGCATGTCCCACCGGGAGGAGACCCCGGGGAAGACCCAGGACACGCTGGAGAGACTATGTCTCTCAGCTGGCCTGGGAACGCCTCGGACTCCCCCCGGAAGAGCTGGAGGAAGAGCTGGAGGAAGTGTCTGGGGTGAAGGAAGTCTGGGCATCTCTGCTGAGGCTGCTGCCCCCGCGACCCGGGAACGGACAAGCGGTGGACGATGAGTGAGTGAGTGAGTGACTTTAGAAAAGCAAGAGTCAGAGATGCTGTAACTTTCTGCCACTCATGTGGCACCATCCAAGGAAAAGAAGAAAACAGAGATGCTACCTGAATCTCTTTCAAAGAGAGATGTTTCCTGCATCACTTGCTTCACTCTGGTTGGTAGATGTTGATATTTTTGTCTTATCTGGCAATGACACAAAAAAAAACTATTTGAAATTCAACCAAGTTACTTTGGATATTTGTTGCTGATTTCAGTGATGGGACACTGTAAGAGATATACAAAACGTCCTTAAAATATTTAGAAGTTGCTTTAATTACAGCAGTTTAAGTGTTTTAGTCCGACTGGTTTGAATCTCATTTTTCACTTTGGTCCCACCACAGCCTCCTCTGCAGACCACTTGTTGATTTTGGTCTCCATGCTTTGTTCATTCCTGTTTGTCCTGTTTGTCATTTCAGCTTCTTCTCTGTCAGCTCCACACCGACATGTCCTGTTTGATCACTATAATCCCTCCTCCACCCAGTTACTGTTTCAGCCCATCAGAGTTTTTTGTCCATATTAGAATCAGCTTTACTAGATCTGAACTGGGGCTTTCCTTTTTATAAACAAAGATCTGCCTCTAAGTGAGGCACTGGTTCTGAACCAAAACTGGACCACGTCTCTCCAGTGTTAGCGTAGCTCCATTGGGTACCCGTAAAATTCAGAATCCAATTTAAAATTTTATTACTTAGGTATAAAGCCCAAAACGGCTTAGCTCCGCATTATTTGCAAGACCTGATAGTGCCTTATGTTCCTGTCAGAGCTCTCCGTTCTCAGGGTGCAGGTTTACTTGTAGTTCCTAGAGTATCCAAATGTAGATTTGGAGGGCGGGCGTTCTGCTATCAGGCACCACTACTATGGAACCAACTTCCAATCTGGGTTAAGGAGGCTGACACCACCTCCACCATTAAAACTAAACTTAAAACATTTCTGTTTAGTAAAGCCTATAGTTAGTGTTTAGTAAACCTCTAGCTGGTGTTGGTAAATCTCTAGGTAGTGTAAACTCTAATGTGTTAGAGTCGCTCCTGTAGTTTCTTGTGCTGCCCCCCCCTTTCTCTTCTCTTTTTTCTTGGTGCAGCATCCTCTGCCGGTGGCGAAGAGCATCTCTGAATGCAAAACACCGGAACCTGCAGTGTGGGAGTGAGAGGGGCAGGGTAACGGCCCCTTTTGGGCGGGGGAGAAGGTTCGTCCCTCAAGACTCCTCTCCCTGGCCCTGCCCCTTTTCAACCTTTTCAACCTTTCCCCCGACCCTGCACCCCAACCTGGGACTTGCTGATTGGGCCGGAGCTTCGGGAGCTGCGTGCTGGCCTGCGGTCCCCACCCCTGGTCATCCTGTTGCTGCTTCCACCTGCCTGCTGTGCTGTTGCCGTTCCTGACCCACCAGTCTGGCCCTCGGCAGGAGGGCCCACCCTTATGAGCCTGGTCCTGCTCAAGGTTTCTTCCCTCCTAAAGGGGAGTTTTTCCTTGCCACTGTTTGGCTTACGGTTTTCTCCCACTAGGGGAGTTTTTACCTGCCATTGTTTATGTAATAATTGCTCGGGGGTCATGTTCTGGGTATGGGTCTCTGGAAAGCGTCTAGAGACAACTTTTGTTGTATTAGACGCTATATAAATCAAATTTAATTTAATTTAATTTAATTTAATTTGTTGGAAAACACCAAACACAAACCAGAGCATTGAAAATCTTCCTATATTTTTTTTTAAATATTTTTTAAAGAAAACGATTGGTGACCCTGAATCTCACCCAAAGGGATACATCAAGTTTACTAGTCTGATTCCATCCAGTAAACGAACAGAATTCTCACTACCAGCACATCAGACAGGCCTCCTCTCCATCTGTTTTTAAATCCTTTTACTTTTACTTTATTTGGTAGCGACACACATCTGAAATAACAATGAGAGTTCCTGTCAGCATTCACAAAGTACACATCCATGTGTGAGGCTGTCAGGGCAGGTTGATGGAGTAAATGTGGAGAAACAATGACAGGAAAAGACAAGGCATTAAACCCAACATATTTCACATGAATTTTTCATAAGAACTGATGTGCATTTGGGAAAAGTCCTAATTACTTGACATGTTTTTTTTACTCCCAAAAACAGCTCCTCAGGAGAAGACTGGAATAAGAAGCTAGATGTGTTTTTCTTAAAAAGCTCGAAGGAGTTTATAGCAATTGTTTCTATCTTTTTGTGTCTGCCTCTCAGAATAATCAAAAACTTTGAGTTATCTTTGTAACTCTCTGAAGAGATGAATGAGCACGTCCCTTCTCCTCCTTCTGATCTAACTTCATACCGATGACAAAGTCTGCTGCCTCGCTTCTGTCTCTTTTGCTTTCATCCTCCCGCTGGGATGAGAGAAAAATGTAGGTATTGAGAGGAGATATGAAAGTCTGGTGGTGCTAATACCTGTCCATCCATCCATTCATCACATCATCCATCCATCCATCCATCCATCCATCCATCCATCCATACATACATACATACATACATTACTACTACTGTCATTTGTTACTGTCATTTTAGCAGACACTTTTATCCAAAGCGACTTACATCTGAGGGAACAAACACACCATTTTGACCGGGGAGCAATTAGAGTCTAAAGGCAAGGGTCTTGATTAGGCATGGGGCGATATACGATATTATCGTATATCGCGATAAAAAACGGCCGCGATAACGTTATCGTGGGGTACTGTAATTATCGCCAAAAAAAAAAAAAAAAAAAAAAATTCTTTCGACTCTCAGGGAAGTATTTTCTTACAAAAAAAGAAAGTTCAAATAAGTACCGGTACTATAGTTTACACTTTGTAATGCATAACATTTACAGTACACTATTTGTTCTCTACCTCAAGTGTCACTGTGTTGAGAATGATTTGAGAATAAATGTTCTGAAGGAACCAGTGGATCCACGGTTAGTCTTTTTCCTTGCATTTTAAAAATTTTATAAGCGACGCGCTAATATCGTGATAATATCGTAATCGTGATATTTTTGTCCACTAATATCGTGATATGAAATTTTCATATCGTCCCATGCCTAGTCTTGATTTACCAGTCAGTCTATGTTCCTACCCTCACCTGTGGTCATGAGCTTTGGGTAGTGAACGAAAGAACGAAATACAAGCGGTCGGAATGAGCTTCCTCTGCATGGTGTCTGGGTTCTCAGGGTGAGAAGATTGGTCATCCCGGAGAGGTCTTCCAAGAATGTTGCACTGGGAGGAGACCCTTGGGAAGACCCAGAACACGCTGGAGGGACCATATTTCTCAGCTGGCCTGGGAACGCCTTGGGATTCCTGATCCTGATTAGCTGGACAAAGTAGCTGGGGAAATTAAAGCCTGGGTGTCCCTGCTTAGACTACTGCCCCTGCGACCCGACCTTTGATAACCGGAAGCAAATCCAAGAAAGATGGATGGATGGATAGATGGATCCATCTATAACACCACAACCCGAATGTTTCCTTTTTTACAACCATGAGGTTTAGAATTCAGAACAGGGGTAGGCAACCCTGGCCCTGGAGAGCTGCAATCCTGCATGTTTTAGATGTTTCTCTGCTTTATCACACCCTGATAGAATCAGAATCAGAATACTTTATTGTCAATGTACCTGGGTACAGTGATATTTGAAGCAGCATCACCTCTCCAGTGCAAGGCAAATAACAGTAGTGCAAACAATAAGAAATATAAGAAATATAAATAATGTAAAGAATATTAAAAAGGTTAAGGTGCATTTGAATAGTTTTTTTACAGATGACAGTATATACATATGTAGGAATATTGCACAGAGTCCGGGAGAAGTATTGCACAGTTAAAAAGAAAAACAGTAATGAAGATAATTCACATGTTGTTCAGGGTGATCATGGCTTTGGGGAAAAAACTGTTTTTGAGTCTGTTTGTTTTTGACCTGATGACTCTGTAGCGTCTTCCTGAAGGCAGCAGGTCAAACAGGTCAGAGCCGGGGTGGGAGCTGTCTTTAATGATGTTAGTGGCTCTGCTGAGGCAGCGGGAGGTGTAAATGTCCGTGAGGGGGGGGAGAGGGCAGCCGATGATCCTCTGCGCTGCTTTCACCACCCTCTGCAGCCTTTCCCTGTCCGCAGCAGTGCAGCTGCCGTACCAGACTGTAATGCAGTACGTCAGCAGGCTCTGGATGGATGAGCGGCAGAAGGTCAGCAGCAGGTTGGAGTCCAGCTTGTATCTCCTGAGGACTCTCAGGTAGAAGGTCAGCTGGGGAGATCTGGGGAGAGTTTGATTAAGGCAAGGAGATCAATGATCTCCTTGGTTTTCCCGGTGTTCAGAGTGAGGTTGTTCTCTGAGCACCAGGCTGTCAGCTTCAGGACCTCCTCTCTGTAGGCTCCTCGCCCCCTTTGAGATGAGTCCGACCACCGTAGTGTCGTCCGCAAACTTCACTATCAGGTTGTTGTTGTGGGTCGGACTGCAGTCATTGGTGTAGATGCTGTACAGGAGGGGGCTCAGCACACAGCCCTGTGGAGAGCCGGTGCTCAGCATGCGGGTGGAGGACAGGTGGGGGCCGAGTCTCACAGTCTGGGGACGGTTGGTGAGAAAGTTTTTAATCCAGGTGCATGTGAGAGGGGGCAGGCCGATGGAGGTCAGTTTTGTGATGAGGATGTCTGGGATTATTGTGTTGAAGGCGGAGCTATAGTCCACGAAAAGCATCCGGACGTAGCTCTGCTGCTGCTCCAGGTGTCAGAGCAGAGTGTAGAGCTACGGCGATGGTGTCCTCAGTGGACTGCGTCATTAACAGACTTGTGCAGACCAGGATGAGAAGCTGATGATGACAGTTAATTAGAATCAGGTGTGGTGATGCAAGGAGACTCCTAAAACACGCAGGACTGTGGCTCTCTAGTACCAGGGTTGCCTTCCTCTGAGCTAGACTCTAGCTCAGGGGTAGGGAACCCTGTAAACCAGGGGTGTCAGACTCCAGTCCTCGAGGGCTGAAGTCCTGCAAGTTTTAGATGTCTTCTTGCATCAACACACCTGATTCAAAGAACTGTGTCAGACTTGTGCAGACCTGGATGAGAAGTTGATGATGACCGTTAGTTAGAATCAGGTGTGGTGATACAAGGAGACATCCAAAACATGCAGGTCTGGGGCATAGGACCAGGGTTGCCTACCCCTGGTTTAGGTTTTGACTGGATAGATCTACAGCAGTATTAATTAGAATCAGGTGTGTGATGTTGGGCCACCATCATGTGATTATGAACTCATGTGTGATTATGAATTTATATGAAATGTGTGATGGGGAACAGTAAGGCTCTGACCAGTTGAGGGCCCGGTTTTGGGCCTCCGACTGAGACCAGACCTGGAGTTTTATGGCCTGAAGCACATGGCTTGACGAACAAAGAAATACAAAAAAACCCTCAAAGCCCAGTACAGTCCTCTGATGGGGCGGAGTCAAGGAAAGATGCGCCGGAGAGGATGCACCGACAGTTTTTTTTACAGTAGAGCAGCCTGCAGGGGCTGTTTGACGTCAGGAAGCAGATAGATAGAGGCAGCTCCCCAAAGTCCACGCTTCCCGTTAAACGACCCCGTCTCGAGTGGTCCTTCGTCCCGACTCTGGTCCGCTCCGATCCCGTCCCGGCACGAAGGACGGTTGTGACTCTTTTTCCTTCAATCAGCGCAGCCGTGCATCAGCCCCGGAGTGCCCCGCCAGCTGGCTCGGACACGCGCACTCACTACCTCTTTTTTTCCCCAGAGTCGGACGGAGCAAAACGGGAGCCGCCTCAATCAGCCTAGGAGTGTTAATCAACGCCCCTTGGAACTGGGACTTGCCTGAGAGCTTTAACACCCCCCAGGACGCTGCCGACCCCCAAAACTCAATCCAGGGTAAGAGGCTGTGTCTGGGCAGAGTTAGTTTAAAGCATTTTGTGTTGTTTCTTATTCATTGTTGGACAGGCGACGCGTCGACTGTCTTTGCTGCTGCGTCTGTTACGTGATCCCTCACCGCTGAAGCAACTCGAGCCACGGTTCCCCTGTTAAAGCTCAGAGCAGGGCGGGTGATTTCAACCCCGACCCAACTCCCGAGTGGAGAACCGTGGAACGATCAGGATACCGCCCGTGAGCGATCGCACCTGTTTTATTTCCACAGCCGCGCACGTGATCATCAGCAGCTGTGTATTTTATGTGACTCACCGAGGGTCCCGCAGACGAACCGGCGGTCGTCAGAGTGTATTTTTACTGTGGTCTGCTCCTCCCTTTCCTCCTCTCTAACCCACACGGGGGAGTGGCAACGCATTAGATTCACGTGGCGCTGTTCGCCATTTTTACTCGTGGTCTAAGTAGCGTTGTCCGCCACCTTCAATTTGGGCATGTAATGTGACATGGTCCGCCGTCTTGGCTGCGTGACCATGTGATGTGACGTGGCTTTGACACACACACACACACACACACACACACACACACACACACACACACACACACACACACACACACACACACACACACACACACACACACACACACACACACACACACACACACCATCTTCTTGACACTTGTGTAAATAAATTCTGATTGAAAGAAGTCGTCCATGTTTATTTTACACATGTTTGCTGCTAATGTTGGTTGGTTGATATTCTGTAGAATAATTAGGGCCCGAGCACTTACAGTGCGAAGGCCCTATTGTATCTTTGTATCTTTCTTTCTTTCTTTCTTTCTTTCTTTCTTTCTTTCTTTCTTTCTTTCTTTCTTTCTTTCTTTCTTTCTTTCTTTCTTTCTTTCTTTCTTTCTTTCTTTCTTTCTTTCTTTCTTTCGACGAAAGGAGGGCCTTTTTGCCCCGCTCAACGTGCCCCAAAAGTCACCAAATTTTGCACGCAAACTCGGTATTGAGTCCTTGACCTTCATTGGTCTGAATAAGCCCCGCCCCTTCTTCTGATTGGTTGTCCCTATTTTCTCCCATAACTTTTGAATGGTTTGACATAGAGAGTTGTGGGTGGTGTCATCGGACTCGGTATTGCGTCCTTGACCTTCATTGGCCTGAATAAGCCCCGCCCCTTCTTCTGATTGGTTGTCCCTATTTTCTCCTATAACTTTTGAATGGTTTGACATAGAGAGTTGTGGGTGGTGTCATCGGACTCGGTATTGAGTCCTTGACCTTCATTGGCCTGAATAAGCCCCGCCCCTTCTTCTGATTGGTTGTCCCTATTATCTGCCATAACTTTCGAATGGTTTGACAGAGAGTCGTGAGTGGTGTCATCAGACTCGGTTTTGAGTCCTTGACCATAATTAGTGAAAATTAGCCCCGCCCCTTATTCTGATTGGTTGTCCCTATTATCTGCCATAACTTTTGAATGGTTTGACGTAGAGAGTCGTGGGTGGTGTCATCGGACTCGGTATTGAGTCCTTGACCTTCATTGGCCTGAATTAGCCCCGCCACTTCTTCTAATAGGTTGTCCCTATTTTCTGTTATAACTTTTGAATGGTTTGACATAGAGTTGTGGGTGGTGTCATCGAAATCGGTTTTGAGTACTTGACCTTCATTGGTGCAAATTAGCCCCGGCCCTTCCTCTGATTGGTCGATATTTGTGCTTCTGCTGTGTGCTGCTGATGTCCCTGACTCCCCCAGTCTGGTATTCACAGGAGGGCCCCCCCCTTATGAGCCTGGTCCTGCTCAAGGTTTCTTCCCTCCTAAAGGGGAGTTTTTCTTGCCACTGTTTGGCTTAAGGTTTTTCTCCCACTACGGGAGTTTTTACCTGCCGTTGTTTATGTATTAATTGCTCGGGGGTCATGTTCTGGTTCTCTGGAAAGCGTCTAGAGACAACATCTGTTGTATTAGACGCTATATAAATAAAATTGAATTGAATTGATATTTCATAATTCCTATTTTCGGCCATAACCTTTGAATGGTTTGACATAAAGACTCAAGGGGGGTGTCATCGGACTTAGTTTAGTTCCTTGACCTTAATTGGTGCAAATTGCACGTGCAAGGGCCCGTTCATCGCTGCTTGCAGCTTTAATTTATCTTGCCACTGATGTTTGCTGTCTAGTTATCATTTTCCTGATTATATCAGGTGGTGCCCCGTTTTGATTAAATCATTTTGATCATTCAATTTGATGAATATTCTACTTTATTAATTATTAAGGACTGTCATCCAACAGTCATTAATAACTCTCTTGATAACTGAAACAGCATCTACTCTGTGTGGCACAACAGTGGAAACAGGGAAACATCTGTAACAAGCAGGACAGCGGCCCTCGAGGACCGACTTTGGACACCTCTGATGTAGAGTCTGGATCCCGCCTGGGCCTGCCTCCTCCTAATGAGTTTCACCTGTTATTTATCTTGGCAACGCTGATTTCCAGCCAATCACTGGGAAACAAGTATAGAGGGGGAATACAAAGGGGTTTAACCGTGCACTCTTGTCCTTAAATGTCCCGTCATGCTAAAACATTAATATATATATATATATATACACACACAGCAACCCACACAAATTATTCAAAATAAACACACCATACCATAACAATAAGACACTCAGTAAACAATAAATCATAGTGGCAGGTCATGGACAGCTCCTGTCACCCTGTGACACCAACGCTCTATATGTGAATGGATTTTCAGGCAACGGAAGGCCTTGAAGGCACAAAGAGTGAGTGAATGTTGGCGATGCTGAAGGATTTAAAATGGGAGGACAAACTGTTTCCCAACAGGCCGAGAAACAGTTCTGAATGGAGAATAAAAAGAGATCAATGGACAATAAAGGACACACATTGTAAACCCACTGAGAAAATTGCCCTGTGCTATTTAGGTTGAAAAGGCCAAGGACAAAGTTGCTGCTTTGGTGAATAGACCTTTACAGGAAACTATACAAACTCGTGAGATTCTTCAGAAATGTTGATCTTATTTTCTGAGATTCTAATTTTCCTTGAGGTTATACAGCAGGGGTTTCGGACTCCATTCCTCGAGGGCCGCAATCCTGCATGTTTTAGATGTCTCCTTGCATAAACAGACCTGATTCAAATTAACAGTCGTCCCCAGGTTGTCTTCAAGGTCTGGAGAACTCTGTTCTTGACACAGCTCCTTGTATCACGGAGTGCTGGAACAGGGTAACATATAAAACATGCAGGAATGCAGTCCTCGAGGACTGGAGTCCGAGACCCCTGTTTTACAGCAAAAACAAAATTGTAGCAGACTGAAAATTATTATGCAGAAGTGAGAAGCATGTGAATTAAGGTGTTGACATATTTTTTCCTGCCAATGTTTTATTATTGAATACAAATCTGAACCTAAAATATGGACTGAGAAATCAAGAAAACAAGGTGTTAAGCACATGTACCCCAGTGAGGTGGAAAAAAATTCGCTCAGAAATTTGGATGCTGGCATTTACAAGGCCTTCCTTTAAAAATCCCATAATGCAGCTGCTACTTTGTGTCTGTCAATGCTCGTCCCACCCTGCAGCTTTTCCTTCTAACTTGTGCAATCTCCTGTTTTGTTCGCAGAGCTCCAGGTTTATCAGTGACTTTTATTCATCTTTACAGCTCATCTTCGCCCTGAGCTGAGCTCTTAGTGGAATTGACACCGGAGGAACAAAATCCTAGATGTCCCTCGGTTACTTCTCAGTGCTCTGGAACAGACCTATTGAATACATCTCCAAAATAACAGTTAAAGAGTCTGGGAGTAAGAGAAAGGAGGCTGCAGAGACTTTTTTTGTCTCCATCGCTTCCAGCTATTCATGATTTGATGTCAGAAGCTCTTTAGACTCACTCACTGAAATTACCCCAAAGGAACACTCCAAAGTGACTGAAAAGCATGTTTCATGAGGTCAAGTTTGAACCGCACAGACTGTGAATTACCAGCATTCGTGCTCAGAGGAGAAGTGGTCAAGAAGCAGAGACCTACTGCGGTCACAAGTTGCTAAGAATTGCTGGGAGAAGTTGATACGTTTGATTTACAGGTAAATCTTTGCTCGACCCAAGTTTTTTAATCCCATTTCATTAGTTTTATATGAAATCTGTCCCCCCAAGGCCAATAAACACATAACAGATAGAACGCAGTGATTTTCAATTCTGATAAACAGACGTTTTATTCATAGTGAAGCAGAGAAATCAAATCAAATGCAAAAACTGAGGAAATGTACCAAAAATAGTCATTTTGAATTTAATGACAACAACACTTTTTTTTTGTTAATGATGTAAATACAACCTCAGACGAACAAAAGCACATGACATACTACACCATGCCATTATTACATTCACAGAAACTAAAAATAATAATGATAGTAAGAACTAGAAAATTTCAGGAAATTTTGATATGGGCATGCCCTACTGCCCATTCGTCCCCTCTCGCCGCTTTGGTTTGGGGCTGTAGTGTTTGTGTTCGGGCTGATTTTATGTCAGTTTGAGGTGTTTACGGTTGTATTGCATTCATTCCTGTGCTCCCAATAGCTATTAATGGGGCGCGCTTTTTGCCGTCTAGCGTCCCCACGGTAACGCTTTTGACTGAGAAAAGTAATGCCCATCGAGGCACGATGGAGACACATCCAACGATGTATGCCGTGCATGGGTACACGTTCCGGTTCAGGCTACGTTAACGGATAGGTTTTTTTTCCACCCTGGTAAAAAACCTATCCCAATGAATGGGGCCATTTGGCATGGATTTTACATTAAACTTTCTTTAAATCACAGCTTCATGAAATTTTAATATGTTGAAGGTCACACCGTGCCGAGTCGGGGAACATTTGTATGATGTCTCTACGATAATCTGTTGCCTAGCAACAAGCGTCCAAAGTCAAACGGAAATAAAAAAAAAAAATTAAAGGTCAATATCGCAAAAACTTTAAAAATTGGCGTAATGAGGTTCTAGGGTCCATTAGTGCCAATCAGGCCGAGTGTTTGAAAGTTTGAACGATGTCTCTACGATAAAGTCCGGCCGAGCAATAAGCGTCTGAATTTTCGCCTTTTTTTTGCTTTTTGGCATCTAGCGTTGCCACGGTAACACTTTTGACTGAGAAAAGTAATGTCCATCGAGGCATGATGGAGACGCATTCAACGATGTATGCCGTGCATGGGTGCATGTTCCAGTTCAGGCTACATTAACGGATAGGTTTTTTTTTTCACCATGGTACAAAACCCCATCCGAATGAATGGGGCCATTTGGCCTGGATTTTGACATAAAATTTCCTTAAATCCCAGCTTCATGAAATTTTTATATGTTGAAGGTCACACCGTGCCGAGTCGGGGAACATTTGTATGATGTCTCTACGATAATCTGTTGCCTAGCAACAAGCGTCCAAAGTCAAACGGAAATAAAAAAAAAAAATTAAAGGTCAATATCGCAAAAACTTTAAAAATTGGCGTAATGAGGTTCTAGGGTCCATTAGTGCCAATCAGGCCGAGTGTTTGAAAGTTTGAACGATGTCTCTACGATAAAGTCCGGCCGAGCAATAAGCGTCTGAATTTTCGCCTTTTTTTTGCTTTTTGGCATCTAGCGTTGCCACGGTAACACTTTTGACTGAGAAAAGTAATGTCCATCGAGGCATGATGGAGACGCATTCAACGATGTATGCCGTGCATGGGTGCATGTTCCGGTTCAGGCTACATTAACGGATAGGTTTTTTTTTTCACCATGGTACAAAACCCCATCCGAATGAATGGGGCCATTTGGCCTGGATTTTGACATAAAATTTCCTTAAATCCCAGCTTCATGAAATTTGAGTATGTTGAAGTCCACAGTGTGCCGAGTCAGGGGACATTTGTACGATGTCTCTACGATAACCTGTTGCCTAGCAACAAGCGTCCAAATTCAAACAGAAATAAAAAAAAAAATGAAAGGTCAATATCGCTAAAACTGTAGTAATTAGCATAATGAGGTTGTAGGGTCCGTTAGTGCCAATCGGGCCGAGTGTTTGAAAGTTTCAACAATGTCTCTACGATAAAGTTCGGCCGAGCAATAAGCGTCCGAATTTTCGCCTTTTGTTTTGCTTTTTGGCGTCTAGCGTTGCCACGGTAACACTTTTTACTGAGAAAAGTAATGCCCATCGAGGAACGATGGAGACGCATCCAACGATGTATGCCATGCATGGGTGCACGTTCCGGTTCGGGCCGCATTAACGGACGAAAAAAAGTGCGGAATAAGAATAAGAAAAGGGAAACGTTTTCTAGATACTAATATATCGCCTTCATTTTCATGTTTTTCCTCGTTTTTCCGGCCGTGTTTTAGTTTTTGGGGATTTTTTTTTTCCACATCCGAGCGGGGTCATGCTGTACACCCGCTGGTGCGCAGTGGGACTTTTGCGACTTTAGCTTGTTAGCAAAATGCTAGCAACATTGCCCTTTGGGCCATTCTGGACGATTGCAATATGGTCATGCCACTACTTGGCATGCCCATAATAATGCAAAAAAAAAAGGTATCCAAAAGTACCCTGTGCCCATAAGATTTAAGGGTAAGTTACAGCCAGTTTAACTTCATGAACTGATCATTAACAGGTCTGCAGACCTCTGAAGAAGCAGATCTTTTGGTAGTTTGCTGGTCTGGAGCTTTCAGGTGCATGCTAACACAAAGCCAAGAGGGAGAGACATCAGGAATGGTCGTAGAGGAAAAACCTTTGCTACATATGATTAGCCATTTTTCCATCTTCGAGCTACTCAGCTCACACACGGACAAATGATTCCTGTTCTAACTGCAGGGCTGGACTGTTGACCAGCCAAAGACATGTAAAATAATCAAAACCAGTGGTCATCTCCCACGTTATTTGAGGAAACTTCAAAAATTCATGAAAGTCAGGTGTGTTTGTTGAAGTGACAGCAATGCTGGAATCCAAGAATCATGAGGCGAATCAGGAGCCACTCTGTCCAGCTTCAGCTGGAAAAAGGTCCGGTTGAGAAGGAATGGAAGGTTCCGAAAAGGAAGCACGACGAATAAGGACCTAATTATACAGGCTGCTGAAAGATGACGCAAATGCCAACTGGAGTCAATCTAAAAGTTCATCTGTCATAACTGTGACAAATATTAACAACATCAGGAAGTGAAGCAAGCTGCTGAAATGCTCTTCTATGTCGGCCCATGCCAGGTTCGACCAAATTTGAAACACGTGTCTTGTTCACGTCTATGGATTGGTTGTCTATGGATGGACATGCTGCACATTGAAGAATGTTGTCAGTTACACGAGGGCACGGTGGCGCAGCTGGTAGTGCATCGTCTCACAGCAAGAAGGTCCTGTGTTCGATTCCTGCCGGGGACGCTGTGGCCGCTGTTAGTTCTCCCCATGTTCCCTTGGGTAGCAATGTGAGCTTCCTTCACAAAAACAGCTGGCGCGCCAGGCTGAAAAGATGGTGAAAGGATGCGGCCTGCTCACTTCTCAGGTTAAGGAGGAGACCTGAGCTCAGTGCAGATGCAAAAATCGGGGGATATTGGGGATAAAAATATTTAAAAAAAAAAAAAAAAAAAAGAGTGATAGTTGGCATTCTGGATAGCAGTCATTTGTTACAGAACTGTAACAAATAAAAACTTTGGTTTCATATTTCAGACAACTGTGAGGTCCTCTGTCTGGGAACAGAGGAAGAGATGCTGTGAGACAACATAGAGCAGCGGAGCTGCTCAGCCACAGACTGCACCAGAAGTGGACAAATATGTGTATTTGGTCAGCCGCAGGGATCTACAGACTGCTTTTCTTTTAAGGGATTAGTGTCCATACTGGTTCTACTGGACCTCAGATAAGGGATTAGTGTCCATACTGGTTCTACTGGACCTCAGATAAGGGATTAGTGTCCATACTGGTTCTACTGGACCTCAGATAAGGGATTAGTGTCCATACTGGTTCTACTGGACCTCAGATAAGGGATTAGTGTCCATACTGGTTCTACTGGACCTCAGATAAGGGACTAGTGTCCATACTGGTTCTACTGGACCTCAGATAAGGGATTAGTGTCCATACTGGTTCTACTGGACCTCAGATAAGGGATTAGTGTCCATACTGGTTCTACTGAACCTCAGATAAGGGATTAGTGTCCATACTGGTTCTACTGGACCTCAGTGCTGCTTTTGACACTGTAGATCAGCATTTTACTGCACAGGTTAGAGCATGTTTTTGGGATTAAAGGGACAGCTCTACGTTTAAATCATATCTATCTGACAGGTTCCAGTTTGTTCATGTACATGAGGTTTCTTCAGAACAGTCAAGGGTCTGTTATGGTGTTCCGCAGGGTTCAGTGCTAGGGCCAATCTTGTTCAGTTTATACATGCAGCCATTGGGAAGTATAATCCAGAATCACTGCATACACTTTCATTGTTATGCTGATGATACGCAGCTCTATTTGTCTATGAAGCCGGATGAAACAGAACCGTTGGTTAAACTTCAGGCAAGTCTTAGGGACATCAAGGACTGGATGTCCAGAAATGTTTTGCTTCTAAATTCAGATAAAACAGAGGTTATCATTCTTGGTCCAGAGCATCTTAAGGAAGGGATTAGATGGTATTGCGATGGCTTCCAGTGCAACTGTGAGAAACCTTGGTGTTGTTTTCGTTTAAACCATATGTTAATCAAGTTTGTAAAATAGCGTTTTTCCATCTCCGTAATATTGCAAAGATTAGGAAAATCCTCTCGCAGAGTGATGAAAAAAAACTAGTTCATGCGTTTGTATCTTCTAGACTAGATTACTGTAATGTGTTATTAGCAGGATGTCGAAGTAATTTGCTGAATAGGCTCCAGCTGATCTAGAATGCAGCAGCACGAGTACTGATAGGAATCAGCAGGAGAGACCACGTCTCTCCAGTGTTAGCGTCGCTCCATTGGCTACCTGTAAAATTCAGAATCCAATTTAAAATTGTATTACTTGCATATAAAGCCCAAAATGGCTCAGCTCCATAATATTCGCAAAACCTGATAGTGCCTTATGTTCCTGGCAGAGCTCTCCGTTCTCAGAGTGCAGGTTTACTCGTAGTTCCTAGAGTATCTAAATGTAGATTTGGAGGGCGGGCGTTCTGCTATCAGGCACCATTACTATGGAACCAACTTCCAATCTGGGTTAAGGAGGCTGACACCACCTCCACCTTTAAAACTAAACTTAAAACATTTCTGTTTAGTAAAGCCTGTAGTTAGTGTAAACTCTAGTGTGTTAGAGTCAGTAGTCATAGCTGCAGCTATAGAAAAAGACTATAATAGTTAGTCTCAGACATACAGGACTGTCTCAGAAAATTAGAATATTGTGATGAAGTTCTTTATTTTCTGTAATGGAATTAAAAAAAAAAAAAAAGTCATACATTCTGGATTCATTACAAATCAACTGAAATATTGCAAGCCTTTTATTATTTTAATATTGCTGATTATGGTTTACAGTTTAAGATTAAGATTCCCAGAATATTCTATTTTTTTTAAATAGAACATTTGAGTTTTCTTAAGCTGTAAGCCATGATCAGCAATATTAAAATAATAAAAGACTTGCAATATTTCAGTTGATTTGTAATGAATCCAGAATGTATGACATTTTTGCATTACAGGAAATAAAGGACTTTATCACAATATTTTAATTTTTGGAGACAGTCCTGTAGCTTCATGGTAGATATGCTGCTATAGGCCTATGCTGCAGGGGGGCACCGGCATGATCCACTGGGCGGTGCCCCTCACCACTCTTCTCTTCTCCTCTTCCATTTTTTATTTATTATAAATACCTCATAGCCATCATTTCTGCTGACTTCCTACCTAAAGACAACTTCTGGTCAGGTCATGTTTTTTTTTATAATTGTACGCAAGGGCAACAAAAAATGGGAGAACAGAATAGGGCAGAGAATCTATCCTTGAGGGACCCCATAGGTAAGGGGAGCCTGAGAAGAGCAGTGGGCACCAAACATCAAAGAGAGGGTCTGATTTGTCAGGTATGACCTAAACCACTGGATGATGGTGCCTCAGACACCAACATACTTCTCCAAGCGGGTTATCAGAACTGCATGGTTCTTATGTCAAAGTGTTGCCATGGTTACTACAGCCACTTGTAACTAGCCACTTCCCTGGTAAAGGGCTTGCACGGGGAAGTGGGCAGGAGGAACAGCTGCACTGTAGATAGTTGGCAGCTTTTGCTCTCAACCAAAGTCTACTATGGCTGCCGCTCAGTCCCCAGGTGGTTACTTGGCTCCTGACCAAAGGCTGCTAGCCAGTCAGCAGCTGTTGTACCTGGCTGAGACCGTTTTGCCAGATTGGCCCCTAAAAAAGCCACTATCCCCTTCAGATTCTTTCACACCAACTCAGAGGCAATTGATTGAATCTTTTCTTCCACCTTAGTTCAGAGGTCGCTACTGAAATGACTTCTGAAATGAGGAAAACCAGATCAAAAAAGATCACTCCCAGAACACAGGCCGAGTTATTGTTATAGTAATTGTTGTCTGGCAAAGTAGTTTCCTTGAGAAGAGGTAAGCAGAAACAATCCAATTCTAGCCAGTCTGCAGCCTTCATCTGGGACAAGAGCTACTTCTGCTATACCCCCCGCGCTCCCACAACCATCCGTCCAGCAGCCATCACACCTTTCTAAATGTGGCACTTATTAACTCAGTGCCCTTCTGCACACAGCGACCACTTTCACCCCCAGGATAAAGGCTGCCGACCTGCTCAGGAACTTGGTCAACCTAGAGTTAGGTGCAGCAGTCCGTTACCATAACAGTTTTAATGTATATGAAATCTAACTATGGAGAACAAAACTGCTTTTGTACCAGATTGTAAATATGTGTACAAAATATGTGTACTGTAAGGTTTAAGATTTTTTAACACGGAGGTCAGACACTAGTGGTCAATAGAAGAACTGCAGGTCTGGATCCAGACCCTAATGGTCAGTAGAAGAACTGCAGGTATTGCCAATAAGGCGTTAGTATCAAGCCTGACGTAGCTTCTTGGCTGCAGCAGGCTGGATTTGTGAGGTGAATCCTAATGTAAAAGACTGATGTTAACGTTGATATTAAGTGGGACCGAATACAAGTTGTACAACTGGAATACAGATGGTTTTATCTGGAGTCTTTTCAATTCTGTTCCTTTTATTTGTGATTTGGAGTGAAAATTCCCTCTTCATCAAAGTGCTGATGCAGAGCAAAGTTTGTGCTGCAGCCACTCGAATGATTTGCAGAGCAGCCATTTTATCTTTCTGTTTACGTTCTTATCGCTACCATCATATAACGCACAGAGAACACCAAAGTGCTGTTCAGCAACCCTGTGATTACAGGGCATTTATTCTCCTCAGATGTATACACACACACACACGCACGCACGCACGCACGCACGCACGCACGCACGCACGCACGCACGCACGCACGCACACACGCACACACGCACACACGCACTCACACAAACACACATTTCACCCAAAGAAATAATCCGTTGGTATTTAGACTCAGTTTCCATAACTGGATTACTTCTGCTGTCACAAACAGATACAGAGATGACGGAGAGTCACTGAGGGTTTCCAAGTGTCAACAGTGTTTTTTAAGGTTCTTAGTGAAACAAACCATAAAACATGTGTTATTTGACATCAATGTAACTGTAGGTATTAATTGTGTGTTGTTGAGAACTTTCAGAACTGACCTCTTTTCATTTTCTCTTCTGTTTTCTTTTTTTTTTGTCTGCACACATATTAATGGTTAATACCATGCTGGTAAGAACCTAAGGCATATATATATTGTTAATATAAAATACATATGATATATATTTTTTAATATGTCACATATATTTATGCCGAAACCAAACCAGAAACTGGCTCAGACGCACACCAAAACCGAGATGAGGAGGGACTGGGGGTGCGCTGTCTGAGGTTTAGATACTACAGAGTGCAGGGATTCACAGGCATTGGCCGACCGGGGGATGTACACCGTTATCGCGATGATGTGCGAGAACTTCCTCGGGAGGTAGTACGGCTACAGCTAGCAGCTCCATGTCCTCACTACAGTACCGTTCCTTCACCCTGATGTATCCCGGGTTGCACCATTTGTTGTTCAAACATCACAATACCGCCCCCTATCTTCTCACCGCTCTCCCTCGCTCCCCTGTCCGCTCTCACCACGCTGGAAGCTGTCCAGCGAGACGTGCAAATCCAGTATCAGTTCGTTTAGCCAAGATTCCGTGAAGCACATGATGCTACACTCCCGGTAGATCCTCTGTAGCCTGGTTAGCGCCGTTAGCTCATCCATCTTGTTGGAGAGGGATCTCACATTCCCCAGGATGACGGACGGTATGGATTTATACCGTCTTTTCCTTTCATGGCGCTTCACGCCAGCTCTGCAGCCCCCGTCTCCGTCTCCTCAGCTCCGCAGGAATCACTGGTCTTCCTTCGTGGAGTATCTTCGTACCGCTCAATGCTAACAGCTGATCGCGGGTGTAAACACAGCCCGCATTGGAGGGGAGTGCATTTATGATGAATTCTGGAGAGCTCTTCATTTATGTCTGCTATTTGACAGCTTGTCCTCTCACGTTTACCTACTTACTTACAATGCAACAATGTCCCTGTCCTTATGGGATTAATGAGTTGTGTGTACATAATAAAACCAGAGAATATCAGAGCATTTCAGCAGAAACGCCTCATGTCCACTGTCAAGCACGGTGGAGGACTGGTCATTTGTGTTTTTTTGGAATACATGTGGAGACATCTACAGTAGTCAACAATCGAAGCAGGTCAAACACACACTTACACGCTAGGAAAGTCTGTTAAAACTCATCTCTTCTCATCTTAACTTTGATCAAATCTTTTGATCCACTTCAATTGTTGACTACTTTTCTAACTGCACATGACTGGCTGAAGCTGGATCATGTGACAGGAAATGAGCTCAAACACCAGTTTGGTCATTTTTAGCTTCATTTGTATTAAATTAATAATGGCACAGAGGAAGAAGTTAGATATTGTTGATCATCTTAGGTTGTTTTGTGTAATTTTAAGACCGACTACAATCACATGATTTTCTTTTTCTTTTTGACTTTCAGTTGTGATTTTACACAAGCAGGTATGAAAATGAGTCCCTTCGTCTAATGACAAAAGCAGCTATGATAAAAGGAACAGTGTATCAAAAGCATAGCTTTTCTCATTCAGTATTTCTTGTGTTGAGGAAATAATTGTGCTGCATGCCTCAAAGCTGGATAATACAAACATCCCCTCCCCCATTAGAGCCGTTCATCCATCTTCACTGGATTTATGACATCGCCTTTGTAGAAGTGGAATTAGAACTGCATGTTTGTGTGATCCATAAACAGAAAGAAAAAAAGAACTATGATGGGGTTGAACAACAAAGATGAATGTGAGGAAGAGACGACATGACTCATTGAGAGAAAGAAATAGAAAATGATGGCTGGAACAGAGAAACGACTGAGCTGAACCTGAGCCCTTCGGTGAATTTAAGAGATTATAAAGGCCCTGATTCCACAGCTTATTTATTTTTGTTTGAGGTGTCACATCCTTTTTTTGCCTTCTGGTGCCCACTTCATCTGCTCATGTCTGAAACTCTTTGCCCTTGTTTCCTTATCCTTTATTTCTTTACCAGATTCTGCCTTTTATTCATCACAGTGGCTGATCTGTCACCATCTGTTTATGTGGCTGCTGCACTGTTTATGTGTTTGTTTATGTGTGCTGTCTGCACTAAGCAACTGACTTTATTCTCATTAGGTCAGACTCAGTCTTTACATTCCTGATGATGGACTTAATTTTAACACAAGCTACCAGTAATAACTTCACAAACTGGACAAAAACAACCAGACAACCATCCCTCAGGTTTCTGAAGCTGTCTTACCAGGAGATGAGTCCAAGATGTTTCATTGCTTTAACACACCTGATTCTAATTAATGGTCCTCATTAGCCTGTCACAAAGTCTGTACATCACTGTTGATGAGACAGATCCTTGTATCAGGTTGTGCTGAAAGCAGGGTGGCATCCAGAACATGCAGGACAGTGGGTCCCGAGGACCGGAATTGAAAACCCCGGCTTAGGACACTTTGCCTCGAGGGCCGCAGTCCTGCATGTTTTACATCAGGGGTCTTCAACCCTGCTCCTCAGGACCCCCTGTCTTGCATAGATGTTTCCTTGCATCATCACACCTGATTCTAATTAATGGCCGTCATCAGCTTCTCATCCAGGTCTGGACAAGTGTGTTAATGACAGAGTCCTTTGTATCACAGGGGCAGCATCCAGAACATGCAGGACAGGGGTCCCGAAGACCAGGGATGAAGACCCCTGCCCTAAAGGTCAGTAGAAGAACTGAATTCTCCCATTTCCGAGCAACATCAAAAGCAAAGTGGCAATAAAAAAATGTAAGCCCCTGTTGAATCAAAAATGAATGGTGGAAGAAGCAGTTGTGTTACGCAATTAAAAAAAACCCTGCAAACAGGAAGTCCGCCAATATACTCGTTTTATCATTGAGCACCGTTATGAAGTCATCTCCAGCATTCAGTCTTTCCACAGCAATGAACATCTGAAAACATCTCTTTAGTACAGCGGGTTTTCAATCCCGGTCTTTGGGCCTCCCTGCCCTGCATGTTTTAGACCAGGGGTGGGCATTCCTGGTCCTCGAGGCCCGGTGTCCTACAGGTTTTAGATGTTTCCCTGCCTACAGCATTGTGCAGACCTTGATGACAAGCTGATGACGAGGATTAATCAGAATCAGGTGTGTTAAAGCAGGGAAGCATCCAGAACATGCAGGACACCGGCCCCCGAGGACCAGGATTGCCCACTCCTGCTTTAGATGTTGCCTTGCATCAACACAACTGATTCTAATGAATGGTCGTCATTAACTTCTCATCAAGGTCTGTACATCTCTGTTGATGACACAGCTCCATGTATCACGGTGTGCTGAAGCAGGATAGCATCTATAACATCTTAGTGCAGGGTTAGGCAACCCTGGTCCTAGAGAGCCGCAGTCCTGCATGTTTTAGGTGTCTACTTGCATCATCACACCTGATTCTAATTAACTGTCATCATCAGCTTTTCATCTTGGTCTGCACAAGTCTGTTAATGAGACGGTCCTTTCTATCAGGGTGTGATAAGGCAGAGAAATGAAAACATGCAGGATTGCAGCTCTCTAGCACCAGGGTTGCCTACCCCTGTCTTATTGCAGATAATATGTCTGGGACCCTCTGGGTCTATTCTGGTTTATACTGTTATGGTTTGTGGTTGAGAACCTGGATGTGATCTAAAAGGTGGAAAGTGGATGGACATTTGATTGATTTGATCAGAATGAATACAACGTAAAACTAGTGAGTATCACAGTTGTGCGAGGTAAAACTGAGCTTGGTAGTGACTGACCTCAGGTGGGCGTGTTCTGACCAGCTGTCAGGATTGTATGTTCTCCCTATATGTCCATTTTTTAATTAAACAGGATTGGGTCGAGTTGCCTCCAGCCAAATTGGTGTGCAGAGCTACAAAGAGCATGCTTCAAACCCTCTGCAGAAACCTGCAGCTGAAGTCACAGAATTAAAACAGTTCATCTCTCACATAACATTGTGCTTTTGAGCTGCTCTTCACTTGAGTTGGACTTATGTCCTCTTTAAATAAAGCACAGTCGCTACAAAGTAAAGGACTTATTTTCAGAAGCGCTAAGCTTTTTTAAAATGTTTTTTTTTTCCTCTCACTTTTCAATCTCACTTTTCAGTCAATGTACACTGCAGGGATATCTGCTTTAATCTCTGTGTGTTAGAGTGCACCAAGGCTTACTCTGAGATCACACACACGCAAAAAGTGTCAAAAGCAGCAGTTTTTCCTCCATGTTGACGCCACTCCCCCCCATAAACATCAAATATTCAGCCTCCATAAGCACTGTGAAATATGGGGATGTTTCACAGACGACCGACTGGAGTCACTTCACTGTCATTCAAAAGGTGGAACTAGTTAACAACCACACGCAGAAGACACATAAGGAGGCAGGAGTAACAACTACTGACTATGATAAACAGATTAGTGGGCTTCATTTGCTGGGAAATTAAACAAATACAATTAAGAGAAATAAGATAGAACAAATGATCCAGATCAGGAAAAAGAGCAGGAGTACAGCCAAGCAACACAAACAAACAGCTGAGCGACACAGATGGACTTGCTGAGCAAGAAGCAGAGACTACAGACAGACACAGCTGGACACAATCAACAGTACTGTACACTGGTCCCATGGTCATCACTGGTAGGTACATTTTCAGAGCAGACCAACACAACAAACTACAAGAACAATGGACAACAGTTATGGCTGTGAGATACTTAAAATTAATAAATGAAAATGGAAGAGAAGAAGAGAGAAGAGAAGAGAGGTTTATTAAACACTAACTAGAGGTTAGTAGTGTTTACTATAGGCTTTACTAATCAGAAAGGTTTTAAGTTTGGTTTTAAATGTGGAGGTGGTGTCAGCCTCCTTAACCCAGATTGGAAGTTGGTTCCATAGTAATGGTGCCTGATAGTAGAACGCCCATCCTCCAAATCTACATTTGGGAACTACGATTAAACTTGCACTCTGAGAACGGAGAGCTCTGCCAGGAACATAAGGCACTATTAGGTCTTGCAAATATTGCAGAGCTAAGCCGTTTTAAGGCTTTGTAGATAGATTAGAGTAGATAGAAGGTAGATAGAAATTAAAAGTGCTCTCCAGTCAGCGCATCATTTAAAAATACAATAACTGAAAAATAAATCAATAAAATTGAATAAAATAAAAAAAAAAAAAAAAAAAAAAAAAAAAATATATATATATATATATATATATATATATATATATATATATATATATATATATATATATATATATATATATATATGAGACCCGAGAAAAGAAAATGTGTTGCAAATTTTAATTTATTTGGATAAATTAAGTGTTGGGGTGGTAAAGAACACATTTCAAATGTTTTTTTTTTTTAACTTAACTTTATTCAAATGTTATAACACGTCCACCATAGTGGACAACGGGACTTAAAACAACAAAATAAAGCCACCTTTTCAAAACTCTATTGGAATCTTTTGGAATTGAAAAACAAAGACTGTCAGTCTTTGTTTTTAAATTCCAAAAGATTCCAAAAGACTCCAAAAGACATCATCTGGCATGCAACATAAAATGCCAACTGCTGTAAAACATCGCAAAAGCATGTAACTCCTAAACAGATTAATTTAACAGCCCAGAACATTTAAGTTGGGTGAGGGTGCCCTCAAGACTCTTCACTTATGGTATTGGAGGAAGCATTGTGATTTCTTTGTGACACAGAGGAACATTTGGCACTTCACACATCTCACAAATGTTTTACCCTTGCACCCAGGCATTCTGCATCTGGAAGAATTTTGCTGGTTGACCATTTCGGGCAAATGGATTGCACCATATTTCCTTGTGGTCTCACTTGGCTGGGGCTTCCTTCTCTTGTTTTGCTGGGAGTATTCTTCATCACTTGTGTTTCGCTCTGACCTCTGATCTTGTTGACCTGTCTGTCCCTGGGTTATCAGTTCCTCAGCCAAGAGGATTTTGAACTCCAGGTACTGGTGGGGCTTCTTTGCAGGTCCAGACTCTTGTGTTGCAAGTCGTCGCAAGGCCCATCTGTCTTCTCTGTATTGAAGCCATGAGTTGGTGACGGCCAAATCAATGAAGTGAAGCATGGTACGAACGGTCCACTTGTTGGTGCGGGCGGACATTCTGTAGAAGCTGAGCATGCGATCGCACAGGTCAACACCTCCCTTGTTGCTGTTGTATTCTGCAACCACTGCCGGTCTTGTGACTTGGACGTGCCGCTTTTCTTTTTTTGACCATCTGATACAGGTATCCTCAGGCTCAATCCCATGGGTCGTTGATGCCATGACAACAGGCTTGTTGTCCATCCACTTGGTGACTGCAATTTCATGAGGTCTCCGCACAACCATTTCTGATGTCCCTCTTGGTTTTTTGCTTAGTGCCTTGTCAGCAATGAGGTGGCACCCTTTTGGCATTCGATTCTTCTGAATTGTTCCTGTAGCAGAGAGGCCCCTTTCCTTAAGGGCATCCAGAAGACCGATGGTGGTAAAATACCGGTCAAAGTACACCAGTGCTCCTCTGGGAACTGTTTCAGTCAAGCGCATGACTGAAATACCACCTATTCCCAAATTTTGGACTTGAGCAAAGGTGTTCTTTCCCATGTAGGTTTCAAAGTCCAACACTAGGCCACCTGGACTTGCAAGAACGAACACCTTTAATCCTGTAGGATTCGGTTTCCCAGGCACAAACTGACGAACTGGACACCGGCCGGTGAACGGAATCATCTGTTCATCAATACAGACCTGTGTTGGCCTGGGTAGGTTGAGGCAACCTTGGAGGACTCTCTTCATAACTGGTCTGACTTTCCAAAGGACATCCTTTTGCTTTTCCTCTTCTGGCACATCCAGATCATTGACCACTTTCAGCAAAGATCTGATCTTGAAGAAACGATCTCGTGTCATGGAATCAGCTACGATCGGGACTCTTGTTTTAGCAGCCCAATACATTCTAATTCTCGGATATCCAAGGCATGCCATGTACACTGAGATTCCTAAAAAGGTTTTCATCTCTTCTGGCGTTGTGTACATGCTGCTACCTGAATCCAGTACCACGCGTTGGTTGGTGAACCAGGACATATCCTCAATTAGTTGCTGGTCAATGTACTGCTGGAAATACTGCTGTGGGCTCCAGTCTCTACGCCTCATTAGGGTACCATCATCTGCAACTCTGTATTCTTCCAACACAGGCTTGAACCTAAGAGAAAGACAAAACCCACTCAATTAATTGAATGAGTGAATGAATTGAATTAATGAATAATTAAGTAATGACCATGTGTTTTTTATTAATTTTAAGAACAGCTTTGATTAAAAAAAAAACCTACTTGTTTGTTCTGGCCCATAGAGGACGGCGCACTTGAGCTGGCACTGCGTCTTGGTCAACCTCCTCTGGCTCTGCATCTTCATCACTTTCATCTTCCTCTGTATCTTCGTCCTCATTTGCACCACCCACTCCTGTCTCAACCCTTCTCTCTTCAGTCTCATCTTCTGAAAGGTCTATGTCTGAATCTCCACCAATGATTCTGTTGAGAATCCTCTCACACTCTGTCATAGAGCTGTCTTCTAAATACATGTGAAATAGTGAAATAGTTAGTCCTGATGTCCTTCACAGGGGACATCCATCAATTAGTATTTTCTCCACTGAAAATAAATAAATTCAACTCTGAAAACACACTAAAATACTCTGTAGATGTTTATTTATTAAATACAATCAAAATATAAGATTGAAAAATATTTTAAATAGCTTACTCTTCCTTTTTCCATAAAATGTGCTTGTTGAGACGGCAGCCATTTTGAAATGCAGGTAAAAGTCATGTGACATGGCCACAACCCCACACATGAGATATCATTAGAAAGCTATGGTTGTCCTCTGTAAGATACGACAGGACTCAGTAGCCTCACATGTATAGTATTGGAGGTATTAAGCTCCAACTGATGTCTACTACAGAGGACAAAAATGCATTGCTGGGTCTCAGGAGGTGGAGAGCACATACTGTATATATATATAATTTTTTATATATATACAATTATATTAATTTTTTTGTTATTCCACATTAGCATTAGTTTTTGTTAAGAGTGGTTATTGCTGTTGGATAAAAGCTGTGTTTGAGTTTGTTTGTCCTTGTTTTCATGAGTCTGTATCGTTTCCCAGAATGCAGCAGTTCAAACAGTGAGTGTCTGGGGTGTGAAGTGTCTTTTATTATATTTTGTGCTTTTTTCTGACAACCGGAGTGGTGGAGGTGTTCCAGTGTGGAGAGAGGGCAGCCGGTGGTGATGACCCTCTGGAGGTGTTTCCTCTGAGCTGCTGTACAGCTGCTGTACCAGATGCAGATACAATAGGTCAGAATGCTCTCGATGCAGGCTCGGTAGAAGGACACCAACAGCCTCTGTGTGATGTTCTCCCTCCTGAGGATCCTGAGGAAGTACAATCTCTGCTGGGCCTTTTTCAGCAGCTGAGGTGTCAGAGGTGTTCACACTCCAGGTCAGATTCTATGGTTCAGGGGCCTTGTTGATGAGGAAGCTGCAGTTGGGAAAAAAATGTTTTTGTGGCGTGAGGTTTTGGTCCTGATGGACCGCAGCCTCCTGCCAGAGGGAAGAGTCTGGAACAGTTTGTGTCCGGGGTGGGAGGGGTCTGCTGCAATCTTTCCTGCACGCTTCAGGGTCCTGGAGAGATGGAAGATTGCAGCCAATCACCTTCTCTGCAGAACGGATGATACGCGGCAGCCTGCTCCTGTCCTTTACAGTGGCAGCAGCGTGCAGACCCAGGTGTGTTATACATCAAAATGTGCGTCTCCATCCTGTGACGCCACACCTTACTTTTCTCAGTCAAAAGCATTACCGTGGCGACGATAGACGCCAAAAAGCGCACCCCCCCTTCATCTGATTGGTCCATATTTGATAGTTCCTACTTTCTGCCATAACCTTTGAATGGTTTGTCATAAAGAGTTGTGGGTGGTGTCATCTGACTCGGTTTTGACTCTTTCACCTTAATTGGTGAAAATTAGCCCCGCCCCTTCTTCTGATTGGTCAATATTTGATCCAGAATATTTTTCCAGCCACAACTTTTGGCAGGAGTGTCTCCAGCTCACGGCTGACGTTTTTTTATTTGTTTTACTTGTTTTTTCAAGCTCCTTGTTAGGATGAGCGGTTTTTAATGGATATTTATCCTCAATATCAATATCGTGTTGTGCTCCTGCATATACGCTTGATTCCACGTTTATTGTGATGTTCAAAGAAACGTGCGTGGATTTGGGCGTACGCACAGTTTTGAAAATCAGATTTTTTTTTTCGTACGCAAGAATTACACGCACGGATCCACGTTGAAATCCACGCACTCTTTGTACATGAGGCCTCAGGTGTGTTACAGTGGGTATGCCGTTATTTTCTTTTAAAGAGTAATTTTTCTGTTTGTGCACAAAGATCACTTTCTTCTAGTAGTGGAACCCTTCTGGCTCTTCTGTATGGAGCTTCACCTTTTCTGCATAAGCAAACCTGTTCCAGGTGGTGAATAATGCTGGCATTTAGGGTCAAGAGTGCTCAAGAATAAAACAATCTAATGTGACATTCATTCACGAGTGAAGCTGTGTTACAGATACTTTGACTTACACAATCATAATAATTCACTATGTTCATTCAAGTGCTTCTGTGTTTTATTGTGTAAAGATTTCCTTTGTTTCCATCTTTTATTAACTGCCTTTGATTGATTTGGGATTTCACTTCCCCTTGAAAAGCCCAGACCACAAGATTGGATGAGTGTCTCGGTGTCACATGGGTGACATGAATGTAATCTAAATTGGTATTGAGTCATCAGAGAGACTGAGGTAGATGAGGAGCGGGACACAGATTATGAACTGACAGGCTCTAGTGTCGGATACATTCTAATAAAACAAACAATCATCTGCCACCTCAGTGCCTGGCTGTGAGAAGTCGATGGTAATAAAAGGACAACATGGATGTACATAACTCCCAGGAGTGCTATGAGGTGATGTGACACACACAGGAGTGACAGAAATAAACTGGCAGCACTTTTCCTAATAATATTGACTGTACAGGTCTGTTTAAGTTCACATGCTGGTGGAAAACAGTTCATGAAGCTTTGGCGTTACCCAACATGCTGACTTCCTACAAACACATCTTAAGATGTACAAACCAGATTTATTAAATTGCAAGGAATTTAGGGATTTCAACATCTACGGTCCATAATATCATCAAAAGGTTCAGAGAATCTGGTGAAATCACTGCACGTAAGCGCCACGGCCGGAAACCAAGACTGAATGACCGTGACCTTCGATCCATCAGACGGCACTGTCTTAAAAACCCACATGAGTGTGTAAAGGATATCACCAAATGGGCTCAGGAAAACTTCAGAAAACCACTGTCAGTAAATACAGTTCGTCACTACATCAGTAAGTGCAGGTTAAAACTCTACCATGCAAGGCAAAAGCCGTTTATGAACAACATCCAGAAACGCCGCCGGGTTATCTGGGCCCAGCTCATGTAAAATGGACTGATGCACAATGGAAAAGTGTTTTGTGGTCTGATGAGTCCACTTTTCAAATAGTATAGACCAAAGAGGAAGCGGAACCATCCGGACTGTTATCAACGCAAAGTTCAAAAGCAGCATCTGTGATGGTTTGGGGGTGCATTAGTTCCCATGACATGGGGGACTTACATTTCTGTGAAGGAACATAAATGCTGAAAAGTACATACAGATCTTGGAGCAACATATGCTGCCATCCAAGCCACGTCTTTTTCATGGACGCCGCTGCTTATTTCAGCAAGACAATGCCAACCCACATTCTGCACGTGTTACAAGAGCGTGGCTTGGAAGTAGAAGAGTCCTGGCCCGCTTGCAGTCCAGACCTGTCTCCCATTGAAAATGTGTGGCACATTATGAAGCGTAAAATAGGACAGAAAAGACCCCGGACTGTTGAACAACTGAAACGGTTCATCAAGCAAGAATGGGAAAGAATTCCACATGAGGAGCTGAGAGAATTAGTCTGCTCTCTTCCAAAACGTTTGAGTGTTATTAAAAGGAAAGGTGATGTAACGAAGTGGTAAACACGCCCTTTCCCAACTTCTACTGCACGTGTTGCAGCCATGAAATTCTAAGTTAATTATTATTTGAAAAATAAAACAAAGTTTGTGAGTTTGAGCATTAAATATGTTGTCTTTGTAGTGTATTCAATTGAATATGGGTTGAAAAGGATTGTCAAATCGTTGTATTTTGTTTTTATTTACATTTTACCCAATTTCCCAACTTCAACCGAATCCGGTTTGTACAACAGTGGAGGTTGTAAGACTTTTGGGAACAGGTCAGGACCAACGGGCCACCATCAGGCTTACTAAACTGACACCATTGCAGAAGTGGTAACTGAGTACCACTTGAGTTGGGATCCAGACCTGCAGTTCATCTACAAACCACTAGGCTCTGGATCCAGACACGCAGTTCCTATACTGACCACTTGGGTCTGGATCCAGACCTGCAGTTCCCCCACTGACCACTTGGGTCTGGATCCAGACCTGCAGTTCCCCCACTGAAGTTGAGGAAAAATTATTTAAAAAAAATGATATCACGAGAACCAAGGTTGAAGAACACTGGCCTAGTCTACTGCATGTTAGATGTTTACTTGCATCATCACACCTGATTCTAATTCAGGGGTGGGCAAACCTGGTTCTTGAGGGCCAGTGTCCTGCATGTTTTACAGTTTTTTCCGGTTTAACACACCTGATTCTGATTAATCATCGTCATCAGCTTGTCATCAAGGTTAGCACAATTCCGTTAACGACACAGTCACTTGTATCATTGTACAATGAATCAGGGACACACCTAAAACAAGCAGGACAGCAGTCCCCGAGGACCAACTTTGGACACCCCTGTTTTAGTTGATCATGCTCAACCATGTTGGGCCACAGTCCTATATGAACTATGGATTGTGTGATTATATGAACAGTTGAGGCCTTGGGTCAGCTTTGAGGCCAGTTCTGGGGCATCAGGCTGAGACCAGCCTTGAGTTTATGATACTTGACTGCATGGTTTGGAACAAAGGAAAACCCCCATGGTGTCTCCAAGAAGAATTTGCATATAAGGCCCTTCAGTGATAAGGAACAGCCCTCTGATTGCGTATGGACCCCAAACTGCAGGGGGGGCCACCTTCTGCAGCCTGGGCCCCTACAAAGAGCAGGCTCGTCTCCTCTGCTCTCTCTCTTCTCTCTTTGCTCTCTTTCCTATAGGATCTCTGCACCTCTGAACTGCCCATGGTCCCATGGAGTTCCCTGTGAGCAGGAACTACTACTTTAGCATGGAGAGCGACTCGCCACGGACCGGCCTCTTCCATGATCGTGACCAAAGAAGTGTCTTGTCTGGAGTGCTGCAACTGGTGGCCCACGAGTGTTCCGAGCCCCAGAGGAGCCGAGCCAGTGACCCTGCATGCCTTTGACGTGAACGCCTTTGGACCGACCTGGAGCTGAAGGAGGCCCAGCTGCTGTACCCCTGCTACATCTCCTCATCCACAGCACGGATAACAGGAGTGAGAGAGAGCCGCTCTTTATCAGGATCCCCTGCGGAGCGTAACCACGTCCAAATTACCTTAAAATAATGCATTTTCCACTGAGAAAGACTAGGATGGCCGCCATGTTTTTATTTTTACAAGGTGGTTGCGGGCAGTTGCATGACTTCTCGGCAGGCCAATACAAAAAATAATAGGAAAAAAATGTGAACATGTCACAATTTTAGAGGCCTTATTGTGAAACTAATACATTTTGTACTGTGGAGCAATGTTGCTATTTCACATTTTGATGTGATAATGGGTTGGTTAGAGCCATACAGGAATGATAGCTTCAAATTATTGCTGCTAAAGATGATGATAAATGATATATCCTTTTTTTCTACATTTTTGTTAAATAAATAATAAAGTATGGCATAATTGTGAGGGAACACTGATCGAATTGAATTTTCTCTGCCAAGATTAAGCGCAAAAGTGAGTCGGCCCATTCACATTTGGATAAAAGCCATCAGTCTTGCAGAGAGCTTTTCAGTATCTGCATGAATTGTAAGTCTCCTACTACAGGGGTTCCCAACCTTTTTTGTGCCAAGGACCAGCAGAAGTATAAACAAAAAGCTCAGGGACCGGTTGACAATTTATGTCAATTTTAATAAACATTTTAGAAAAAAACAATGCATTTTAAAATGCAGGCTATCATCAGCGACGTTAGCTGATGTTGTGGCCTTTAAAACTTGCTTCTGCAAATCTAAGTCACGTTTTTTCCTTCCACTGGTTTGTCTTTGAGAGAAGGATGTTTTGTATTTAAGTGTCTTTGAAGCTTGGATGGCTTCTTTTGCTTCGTTGGCGAGCGTTTCTCCACATAAAATACAAAGTGTGTTTGGCGCCTCCAAATCGCCCGTTGCAACAAATCCGTATTTTATATACATAATGTCGTACTTGCGATTAAAGCTTTTGCTTTTCTTTTTGGTAGGATTTTCCACTTGTTCATCACTATTTCTTTTACTCGAACAACTAGTAAAGAAACGGCTCATGGAGGTTTGCTGAGGTCCGCTCATCTCTGCAGCTGACTGTACCTAACCTGCATACAGCACCTGTGCATGGCGCTGTTCAGTCCGGTCAGGTACCAGAACTTATTGTCCGCCAAGCCATGACAGGGCTGCCACTTAAAGAAACACATTTCGACAAGTTTTGGATGAAATTATATGACAAAAAAAATGCAAAAATGTTTTTCTTAAATTTAGTATGAGGTTGCTTTAATTATGTGGCAAATGATAATAAACACGAGAAAGATGGCTACTTCAATAAAAAATAGATATTTTATTCAACTTTGCTGCTGTCATTCATGCAGGGAGACACCTAAAACATGCTGGATAGGTCTTTCCAGGACCGGAGTTGGAGACCCCTGTATTATGCTCTTATTTATTCATGTAATAATATATAGGTGGAGGTCGGAAAATTTGAATATATTGCAAAACTTCATTCGTAGTAAATTCAACTTAAGGTGAAACAAATATTATTTCCCACTACATGCAAAGTGAGATATTTCAAGCCTTTATTTGTTATAATTTTGGTGATTATGGCTCACAGTTTATGAAACCCCAAATAAAAAATCTCAAAAAATGTGAATATATTATGAAATCATTAAACAATTCAATCATCAAAATTATAACAAATAAAGGATTAACACATATTGCTTTGCCTGTAATGAGACTATGTACTGTAATGTACATGTATTACGTGGTCTGATAACAATCTCCCGACGAATATTTAATTCTCTGCGCATTAATTCTGCACCTTCATCAATTGTGTCTTCATCAAAAGGACATGCCATGTTCGTGACAATGGACTTCTAATATATATACTGACTCTGTTTTTAATGACAGACGGCAGAACTTCGCCAAAACTCGCCTGCTGACTGAATGAATGAGGAAATCAAATGTGCGTGCGGCTCTGAAAGAGGCGGAGACGCAGAGAAACTCGATGTTCATTGATATAAACCTGGTCCAGGTTAGGTTCAGAGAGTCTGTTACTGCAGTAACTGACCCAGAGCTTTAGTTACCTCTCTTTGTGAAACAGGCTAGAGTTACTCCTCTTTCTCTGGTTTGAGTTACCTCCCTTTGTGAAACGGAAAACTCAGTTTCCCTCATTTCAGGGTTAACAGACTCAGAGTTTTCACTAAACCTGCTTTGTGAAACGGACCCCTGCTCATCATTGATCAGCATCTGCAGTATTGATCAGTGAGCGCAGTCGTCTGGTGCGGGGAGACGCAAAAAAGAAAAAAAAAGAAAAAAAAGCTGCGCTGACACGCGGCTCTGGGCAGAGATTGTATGAGGTGAAGTGAAGTGAGATGCCTCACTCCATTGGGAAAAAACCGTCTGGTGACAATTGCCGACAATTTTGATTATCTCTTTTTGTCGACAACGTCGTTGCAGCCCTAATTATGATCGGAACACAAGCCATTCCACGGCCCGGTAGTAACGGCTCTACGGACCGGTACCGGTCCGGGGACCGGGGGTTGGGAATCACGGTCCTACTATAATGGCTTTTTAGTAGAAGACAGACTAAAAAGAAAAGAAAATCCGCAAATTCAGCCACTGTTAGTGAAAGAAACTCAGTCAGATATGGAAAAAAGCTGGAAATAAAGCTGACTGTATCTGAGGTTAAATGTCAGTGTAAACAAGCAACTGCGTTCTCGGCGCAGCTGTCAGTGATGTAGTCCATTTGTGGTATCAAAACGCAATGACTCCAGTTGAATCTAACTATAGGTTGTTTGAGCTGGAAAGGCTCTGTTGACAGCATGGTAGTGCATTGTGGGTTTTAGATGAGCATGTACACAAACATGCCAAAAGTAAGTAACTGTAAGTTGCACACAAATGACTTCCAGCTGATGTTCCGATTCATTTAAAAAACGTATAGTTTTGTAAAATGATACAAAGAAAAACATTTAAATAATGGTCAACTCTGGGTCAAAACATGTATTTGTGTCACAATGCTTGGTTGTCATGGAAACAGAGCTGACCGTTGTCACATGGTTTATGGCAGGAGTAGGCAACCCTGGTTCTAGAGAGCCACAGTCCTGCCTGTTTTAGCATGTTTCTGCATGTATCACCACACCTGATTCTAATTAACGGTCATCATCATTTTCTCATCCAAGGTCTTCATGTACAAAGAGTGCGTGGATTTCAACGTGAATCCGTGCATGGAATTCTTGTTTATGCCCAAATCTACATACGTTTGAACATCACAATCGACGTGGAATTGAGGTTACATGCAGGAGCACAACACTCCTCCCTGTCTTCTCCCTCTAGTAGACCTGTTTGAATATGATAATGAGGATAAATATCCATTAAAAACTGCTCATCCTGAGTGGGTGCTAGTGAGCACCGCATGGATCAGAGGCTTTCCTGAGAGGCTCCTCCACACCCACGCTAAAATTATATTTAAAATCAACATTTGCATCACAATAGTTTAACTATGAGCAGCTCCAGTAGGAACCAAAGTAAGGGGAGACCTAGGAACCCAAAATTGTCGACAAAAAAGCACACCAAATTTACTCCCACTGTTGTAGACGATGACAAAGAAGCTAGCAACCGTCCTCAGGAGGCCTCTGTTTGGCTAATTTCCTGTTATGGATTATTTTCTTTGACCCCAAGCGCACGACACCAGACAGGGTTAAACTTTGTCTAAAAACACGGCGTAGTTTAATTTGTAAAACAAAACAAAAAAATCCCACAGGGAATCCACAGAGAGATGTACAAAAAACTCCTTAGCCTACTCACAGGGGACACAAACGTTCCTCACAGGGAACTCCAAAATCATAAGGCACAGAGCAACACACAAACAAAACGAACTCGCCTCGAGCTACTGGCAGTCCCGCTCTTTAACTTCTCCCATAGATGAGCTCCGCTTTCCGCCGGAGCATGCCCGGCTCATCCTTGTCGCCACGCACGCAGCTCTTCTGGCCACACGCTGCGCCGACTACGCGCTCCCAGCGTGACCGGGTTGCGGAGGAAAGCCCAGCCAGCCAAGCCCTAACATTTCCAACACTTTTACTGGGCCGCAAATACCAGGGCGTGGATGTACTGGCAAAATGCATACCCGAATACAGCCACCGACTCTAACCCGTCTTGGCTTGCGATTCAACAGGACCTCCCCAAAACTTCTCTTCCCGCCCTCCTCTTCTCGCCAACCATTTGCCCTAAAATTATCACAGATTACAGTTTCATGGATTCCAGTTCTTTGAAAATATGGCATCAAATAAGGGAAACCTTTAATTTACCTGACACCTCATTTTAATTCAATTCAAAATAAGAGAAATAAAGTTGACCGATATTTCTGTTGTGTTCCATCATCAGTCACTGTGACCTGGTAATACAGATGGTTCATTTTACACTTTCACTGGCTGATAAAATAAATATAACTTGGGTTTAAACTTGATTCTTGAAGGTAACTGCAGTGATGAGTCTAACACTGGTGGGTATTATATCTGTTTCTAAAAGGAATATCCAAGACGGCAAATGAAAAGAAATTGGACCCTCTGACTAAGCAAATGATAAGTGAATAATAAGTGACACTAAATTAAATGGTGGCCTACCTCAGTGTGATGTTGAGCTTCTGGGTCCCAACAAGAAATCAACATGCTCAGTCCCACCATACAGATGCTGGATTTCCCACCACCTGGGGAGTTCATAATGACTGACGTTTAAACACCATCTAATCTACATCCTCGTGGAAGCACCTACACCATCTGTGAAGGTTTCCGCTGACGAGACAGGATGCAGCGGTGTGTTTCAGCATGGATGCGTTTAGATGCGGTATCCAGTCTTATCCCTCCCTGAGGTATTCCGCCCGACGCACCTGGGCACTAATCGGCTTAATTACAGCTGGCCTGACGTGGAGCGAGGAGACTCGCCCAGCTCCCTCAAGTGCTCCTCTTGTTTGGCTTGCTCACTTAGTCCTAAATAGCAAAGATAAAGATTTATGGGCACAAACAATGACAGGAAAAGGCCTTTTTCTTCATGGCAACTGGAAGTCTTCTGTATAAGACTGATGATAACCAAGTCAGATCAATACTAACACTGGAAATGTCACACACCGTAGTGTAACGTCCTTTACGATACCAGCACAAAGTTCCACTGTTAAAAAGGAAAGCAAAGGCAGAGAGGGTTTCAATCATTTTCTGGCAATAATCAAACATGCCAAGAGAATAAAAAAGTCAACTCTAAAAGTACTAGGGTTCAAAAATAATAGGGGGCCCAGGGTTTGCAACAAAGAAGAGGTCACACACACACAGTTGTAGGGCGTCGCCCATATGCCCATGTGAACTCTGAACTTATAAAATGTATGAACATTTTGTGAACGTGTATATTCAACTTTGAAACTGCTCAGCTGAAAATCGGCTGTAATGTGCCTCCAAAAATGGCCGCCTGGCCATGAACTACAACCCCCAGCATGCCTTGCGTGGGGGGGGGGTACAAGCGGCGCGCATCCAATCGCAATGAGGCACTGATGACGTCATCGCAGCGCGCAGAAATACAAAACTCCGTGCTGCACCGAGACTTTTCTCTTCTCTTCTCTTCAGCCAACGATCCGGGACGCGCGTTGCTGTCCAGCAGCTTTTAAGAGCTGTGGGGGAGGGGGGTTTCAAGGAGCCCTCGGGGCCCGCACTGACCCTCTGAGTCTTTCCCTGACCCCTTCCCTTCAACCCTTCCCCGACCCTGCACCCCAACCTGGGACTTGCTGATTGGGCCGGAGCTTCGGGAGCTGCGTGCTGGCCTGCGGTCCCCACCCCTGGTCATCCCATTGCTGCTTCCACCTGCCTGCTGTGCTGTTGCCGTCCCTGACCCACCAGTCTGGCCCTCGGCAGGAGGGTCCCCCCTTATGAGCCTGGTCCTGCTCAAGGTTTCTTTCCTCCTAAAGGGGAGTTTTTCTTTGCCACTGTTTGGCTTAAGGTTTTTCTCCCACTAGGGGAGTTTTTACCTGCCATTGTTTATGTAATAACTGCTCGGGGGTCATGTTCTGGGTATGGGTCTCTGGAAAGCGTCTAGAGACAACTCTGTTGTATTAGACGCTATATAAATAAAATTGAATTGAATTGAATTGAATTGACCGGGCGCAAGGTCCGATCCCAGAGCGCTGCGCTCTGGACTCTGTCTCCCTGCCTTAACTCCTTTCTTTTTTCCCAGAGCCCTGTCTTCCTTTCAGGACGACGGCTCCGGGAGCCAAAACCCGCCCGGAGCTCCGGCCTTTGGACCGCGAGGCCCTCGCGCAGCCCGGCGACACAACACGGGACGAGCCGACGTTCTGAAGGGAGGAACCGGCCCCCCGTGCGCAGCGAGGCGGTGTGCTGAGGACGCGGTCAGGACCAGAGAGCCGGTGTGAGGTTTCTCCAGCCACTGTTCACTTTTTCTGTGGAGTTAGGAGAGGAGAGAGACCGAGCGGCCGCAGAAACTGAGGATCCCCGTCAGGAAACCCCTTGCAGGACCGAGCCGCAGGCGACGGAGCCTGCAGCCTCAGGTCCGGACTCCCGAGGACGCGTGAGCTGCGGTCTGGGCGATCAGTCACTGGTGTAGACCTGAATTTATGTTTAATGAAATTACTGTGTGCATATTACGGTTATTTGTTCACTTGGTGGCGCCGTTTCGCCAGTTGATCACGGTTTAGAACACCGGGAGTAACACCCGGTCTAGATTTGCACGTGACTGGTTCCGCCATCTTTAAAATACCACAGGAGCCCGGCTCCTTTTAAACACTGCAGCCACGTTTGAACTGTAGAGGTTCTGTATCATTTTATTACCGCTTTGATTTCTCTTTTTCATTCCATGCATTTAACTTTCATTTCATTTTTATTGATTGTTGTTTTTCTAGTTAATTAATTGTTTTATAATAAGTAGTGTGCCATCAGAATTATTTGGGGTGTTCCGTTTACCATCTTTTGACACCTATATGTAAATAAATTCTGATTGATTTTTAATGAGTGGTTGTCGTTATTTCATGCAGATTTTGGTCACAATTGATTTGTTTGACAGAGCCTAGTGTTCGGATTTCACTCCTTCAATTATATTATAGGCTACTATACTTAAACCATAATTAGAGACTGATTTTCTGCTGTTAAAAGTTATCATTTCCCTGAATTAAGGCCCAGGGTGGTGCCCCGAGGATTTTATTTATCATCTTGGTCATTCAATTTGGTAAATAGTCGACTTTATTAATTATTAATAATTATTAATAATATTTATTAATAACCCTTCGATAACTGAACAGCCAAGCTACCTGAGTTGCACAACACAGTTCAAAGTTAAAGAAATGATTGTCAGAGCTGGCTCTGCTCTCCAACAAAACAAAATGCAGGAGGGAAGTAATGAGTAAGAATATTTTAAGAAAGGTAAATCAACTAAGGTTAACAGCGACAATGGCCTATATCTCTAAGGTGGAACAACAGGTGAGCTGCAGAGTCAAACCGGAAATGGGAAGCAGAGCGGCAGAGCGGCAGAGAGCGCACAGGTGGAAACCTCAGGTATTTAATGGATGTAGGCCCGCCCACTCACACACCAGAGCCCAATGAGGCGATCTAACCTGCAGCAGAAAGGAGAGAGAGCAAACAAGACACCATATACTGACACAAACAACCCCCCACACACTTGGGTTGTCACAGCCTCTTAAGACGTGACCCAAAGGGGAACCGTCACAACCTAGCTCTACGAGCGGCTGGGCCAGTTACAGCCCAACACCCCCTCGCTCCCAATACTCCGCAACCTGGTACCAAGGGAGCCTATTTAAGAGAAAGGAGAAGGGAAGACCAAGAGAGTAGAGGCAGGGATAAAATTACTGATACATCGGCCAAGACGTTATCTTTCCCTCTAATATGCCGTACCTCCAAGTCATAACCCTGCAAAAAGAAAGACCACCGGACCAGCTTCTGGTTTGGAGATTTCAGGGTGCCCAGAAAAGTTAAAGGATTGTGATCCGTGTAAACACAAGAGGTGCCGTCCCACCCACGTACACCTCGAAATGCTGTAATGCCAGAATAAGTGCCAACGCTTTCTTTTCTATAACCGAGTAGTTCGCCTGATGTCGGTTAAACTTCCTGGAAAAGAAGCAGACAGGTGTCAACACCCACTCTTCTCCCTCTTGGAGGAGGACGGCATCAGCACCAACCTGACTGGTATCGACCTGCAACACAAACTGCCTGTCAAACCGCAGGGCGGCCAGCACAGGGCATGAACACAGTGACTTCACATTCTCAAAGGCAAGATGGCACTCCCTAGACCACACAAACTTAGCTCCCGATTTCAACAATTCAGTCAGTGGTAAAACAACCGAAGAGAAATTCCTACAAAAGCTTCTATAGAAACCAACCAATCCCAAAAAGTGCTGGAGTTCCTTTTTGGTAGTCGGTGGTGAAAACTCAGACACAGCCAGCACCTTGGCATACACAGGAGAAATGCTACCCTGCCCCACCACACGGCCCAAGTAAGTAACAGTCGCCTTAGCAAAGTCACCGGCCGGGGCATTGTTTAAACCAAAAGGCATAACAGTATACAAATAGAGGGGGGGGTCACGTGACTGGCCGGACAAGATAAAAGCTTAGGCTCTTCGTGATTGCCCTAACTTCCTCGTTTTTAACTAGTTTATTCCTTCAAGTGTACTTTTACCCGGATATTTGTGGTGCTTTTAATTGCTTGTGACAAAATGACTGAAGCTGGGAAAAAGAACAGTGCAGGTGGAGCCTCTACGAAGTCGAACAAAGGAACTCGTGTTAACGAATAGAAATCTATTGCAGACATGCTAATGGAGAGACAACGTGAATATCTAGTGCTGCGGTTCGTACAACTCAACGAAATGGCTAAATGCACAGAGGACAAGCTGGACACGATTCAATCTGAGCTGACCTCACTCTCGGCTAGTATTGGTGTGGTGAAAGCGGATATTTTAGCTCTGAAGAGCACTGTCAAGGATAACTCAAGGACAGTTGCTAACCACGAGATGGCACTGAGCGCATTAGAACTCAAAATGGCGGATATGGAGGGCAGGAATAGACGCTGCAACATTCGCATCATCAGCTTGAAACAGGGTGTTGAGGGATCTAACAGCATGCAAAACCTGAACCGCACACTCCCGAAATGGTTCCCGACTCTTCAGTCTGGGCAGCCGGAGATAATGCGGGCCCACCGGGTATACAATGGACGTCCTGTAGGAGATAGGCCCCGTACTCTCATCTTCAACGTCCTCCGCTACACGACACGGCAGGATATTCTCCGGGCTGCGAGGAAAGACCCGGTCACCATTGACCAGGGCCGTGCCGCCCATAGGGCAGGTTAGGCAAATGCTAGGGGCGCCAGCATGCCAGGGGGCGCCATGCAACCAGCTGTTTTTTCTTTTTTTTTTTTTTTTTTATAAACTTTTGAAAAATAAGAAATGAATACACTAAAAAACAACAACAGTAGTACACATATAGCCAAAAGTATTTAAATAATAATGAAATCGTTTTTCTAATTTTAATTTCTGCCTGGCTGCATCCTTCTGCCTCTCTGGCACCTACAATTAATTTTGCTGCGGTCCCTAATCTAACTCACTCGCGTGCGGCGCCCCCTCCCCCACCCACTACGGCGTAGCTCTGCGTTGCTGTAACGCAGAACCATAAATCAGCCTTTAGCCAGTTGTCGTAGCAGAAGGAGCCTTAAAGCAGGAAATATGTTTTGATATGGATGGAAATATGTTTTGTTGTGGTTTTCTGCCCAACCCTGGATGAAACCATTATTGGTAAGCTGTCATAATATTAATTATTTCTGATAACATTGTCATGACGCGGAATATATGGCCTTTCCTATAGTGTTTGTTGCTGTTTGACCGCCGTGTCTGATTGTGTTTAATACATGTCGTTGCACATTGTTAACTGTTGTTGTGTAGGTTGAAAACACGTGTCTGAATTGATCTACTCAGTGAATCCGACATCTATGGCTAAGATGAAAACTTAGCCTTAAAAATAAAAATATCCCCACGATAAGTCATAATTATGAGATAGAAAGTCATAATTATGAGATAGAAAGTCATAATTATGAGATAGAAAGTCGAAATTATGAGATATAAAGTCGAAATTATGAGATAGAAAGTCATAATTATGAGATAGAAAGTCGAAATTATAAAATAGAAAGTTGAAATTATGAGATAGAAAGTCGAAATTATGAGATAGAAAGTCGAAATTATGAGATATAAAGTCGAAATTATGAGATAGAAAGTCATAATTATGAGATAGAAAGTCGAAATTATAAAATAGAAAGTTGAAATTATGAGATAGAAAGTCGAAATTATGAGATAGAAAGTCATAATTATGAGATAAAAAGTTGAAATTACGACTTTTTATGTCATAATTATGACTTATCGTGGGGATATTTTTATTTTTAAGGCTAAGATTTCATTTTATTTTTTTCTTTTACTGGCGGAAATGAGCTTCTATAGACATCCCTGGATGTCATTTGATTTTTATCTCCAGTTTGATACTTATATTTTAAAGTCTGCATTAGGGTTATAGTTAGGTTTGACATAATGACTGGTAAATCCATGGTGCTGAAACCTCATGTGATGGTTCTGACCGTGTTGCTGCTGCTGTGGTTGTGTGTCAGAGAGCTGATCTGTGGCATTTTTTTAGCGATTATGTTTTAACGGGGATGTTTAGGCCACAAGGGCCCATCTAGAATGCTTCACTCCCCTAGGCTGGGACACCTGCTCCGCCCCTGACCCTGACAATCATGTGCATTTAAGTAATCCTCACGTTTTATTGTTAAACTTACTTCTGATTGTCTGCTGAAAATCTAGATAATTGTTGGGAAAACGGGAGCGATGCTAACACGTTAGCCGGTCAATGGCTATAATGCTGTTGTTATTGTTGTTAAAATTGTTATTGTAAGATGTTGTGGGCTAAATTGAGGTTTTTACAGGGTATTTTGTATATAGTTATTTAGTAGTAGTAGTTGTTATTATTTGTGTGCAATACCTTTTACTTGACCTATTTTACTATTTGAAATTTTGTTTGTGTTACTTTGCACTTGTTTCTTTATTTAATTCCTGCTCTGAGTTGTTGTATTACTTATTTATTACATATTATATATTTCATTATTTAATACGTCCTAAAGAAATTGCCATTCCGTTTGTGTGTGTGTGTGTGTGTGTGTGTGTGTGTGTGTGTGTGTGTGTGTGTGTGTGTGTGTGTGTGTGTGTGTGTGTGTGTGTGTGTGTGGTGGTAGTGGACGGGACAGGACGGGAACGGGGTGGGGGGGCGCCAGCAAATATTTTGCCTAGGGCGCCAAATGGGTCAGGAACGGCCCTGCCATTGACGGCAAGAGAGTGAGATTTGCCGCTGATTATAGTAATCACACAGTCAAACGCCGAGAGGATAAACACCCAGACGATGGACACCGCGCGAGAGAGAGGGGTTGAATTTTTTCTCCTCTACCCAGCGACCCTCAAAGTCAAAGATGGGTCGGATTACCGTGTTTTCAACAACCCCAGAGAAGTAGAGGATTTCCTCAACTCTCAACCGACAACGACGCAGGAGAGATCCCCCCGGGCTCTGGCTGGCGAGACGGTGAGCCAGCACACGCGGGCCGGCGCTGCGCAGGCGGCTCCGGAGAATCCATAACATCCCCGTTACTGTCGCCCACATGGATGTGGGACTCGTCAACTCATAATATCTCTTTCTCTTACACACTTTATGATCGTTTTAACTTTATGTGCCTGCTCAAGTGGTGGGCGTCATAATGGATGCTGTTTGAAATGACTGTTTAGTTTCAAGGCTGGATTTCTCCCTAGATGCAGGATTAATCCCTGGTTATAATGCAGAAACACTTTTTTTTTATATCAGTCACTGCTTTCGCTGTCATGGTCATGGTCATAAATTGGTGTCTATGCTCACAGATTAATGTGCAATGTTAATGTGACACACCTGTGAGGGAGTGGTCACAATAATGTGATTTTGGTGTCAAGAATGTGTACAAATGGGACACCCTTCATTAAGATGTGTATTTTTATTTTCATTTATTTTATTCGAAATCTAATAACCCTTGTGCAGAGGAATATTTTATGCTGGAAAGCAGTGGGCGGAACGTTGTGGTCGCTCCAGGGGCTCCGGGGTAAGGTAAAGGAGGTGCACCTGCCTCGGCCACCAGCAGAGACGCATCGTGCTTTAATTGCTCCGCACTCCACCTGCTTTTTACAGGTCAGTATACGGTTTGAGGGCCGGAGAATGTTGTTTTATGTTGTTATCTTTCTGTCCACAGTAACGTAGGAAGAAAATTCAAACTGTTTATTTGCGTTATTTTTGAGTAAAATGGTGAGAAACTGGAAAGTTCCCAGACGGCCACCATTACACGTGGGGAGCCGCCTTTACGCGGCAAGCACGTTCAAGTCAAAAGCTTGTTAAAGCCCCATTATGACTAACGAATGAACAGAGTTTATGTTTTGTATCTGTTTTATTTTTATGTTTTGTAGCTGGTAACACAAGCACGTTGGGTGAGAGACGCATCGTGCTTTAATTGCTCCGCACTCCACCTGCTTTTTATAGGTAAACATATTTGTCACCACAGCCCTCACCATTGGGACCCGTAACAAATCTTGGGGGCTCGTCCGGGATCGGCGCCACCTTCAGGTTTGGGGCTAATCCACCAATGACATCTGGGAACAGGACTGGAGCTGATGCTGATTGAGTGAGCGGTGAGCTGGAGCAGAGGCTGATCCATCGTCGTGCTGGGTGACCCATCGAGAGGGACCGTCAGAAGCTGCAGCCATGGCCGAAGAGGGGAGGAAGAGCCTAGTGTGGGACAGGAAAAGCCTACTCGTTCTGTTGGCGGAGGAGCTCTACGAGGTCGCCAAAAATGTGGGTCCAGAGGGACCGGATTAGCCAGAGATCAATGTGGAAGACCATGAAGAATGCTTCAGATACATCAGTTCTTTCATGTACAGTAAGACATTGCTTGAGTCGGAGGATGATGGGATGGTGAACTTGTTAATGTTAAAGGACTTCATTGATGAGGTGATTACGAATAGACAAGTGCAACCTACAAATGATGTTAGCGAGGCTGTAGATTCATGTACTGCTCATGCTTCATGTGACATGGGTGTTAGCCCTATACAGACTGTTCCGGTGACCACGACAGTTAACATGGTCAACCAGCCACAAGTAGTAGGTGCAGCTAATCAGACTGGCTTAGCAAGCTCTATTTCTGATAACAAGTCTAGTGAAATGCCCACAGGTAGTCCTGTGAGGACATCCATCCAAACAGGCTCCAAGATCACTAATCTTGAACTACAGGACATGTTGAGTAACTATGAGGAGCTTGGTAAGAGATTCAGGCAGAGCATAATGGTACCTACTGAACGGTCACCACAACATTCTACAGAGTTACCAGGCCAAGCTAACCCAAACTGAAGTGATCCATTTCGACCAAGTTCGCACAGGCAGCTAAGGGCCCGGCCCACTCGCGAGGGGACAGTCTCTCTGAGAGATCTCTCTTATGTCCAGAGAAGAGAGTTTAAAGTACAAGGGGGTAGAGTTGGGGATCATTCATCCGACATCAGTTACAACCAGATTTATAAACAGATAGATGAGGGGATTAGAGAAGGCTTCCCTGATGCAGAAATAGTTTGTGGTGTGCTCAGAATGATTAAGCCTGGAACTTTTAAAGGTATGCTGATCAATAAGGATGATCTCACCTTACTGGAATTGAAGTGGTTCCTCCAGGCCCACCTGAGAGAGAAAAATAGCACCGAGCTATTTCAAGAGCTAATGTGTGATAGACAAGACGAGGGTGAGACACCACAACAGTTTCTTTACCGCGTAATAGGGTTGAAGCAGCGGGTCCTCTTCACATCCAAACTGTCAGACGCAGGCATAAAGTACAGTCCAGCTACTGTTCAGGATGTTTTCTTATACTCAGTCTACCAGGGGCTAGGGTATAAGCACAGTGACATTCACCGAGAGTTAAAACCTTTGTTGTCGAATGGGGAAGTGAGTGACGAAACAATCTTACTCCACATCATGAAAATCAAAAGCGAGGAAAGCGAGAGACAAAAGAGAATTGGGTCGTCGCGTCGACAGAACGCAACTAATGCGCACAGCGCTCAGTTTGAGCTTAGCACCATCCAGAAGTGCAGCAAGCAAGATAAACCAGTTCATACAACAAAAACGGACCCAATTAAAGAACTTATAGCCAAAGTTACTGAGCTCACTGGTCTAGTAGAAGCCATGAGACGGCAGATTCTATCGTGACCAGTAGATCCAGTGAACTCATATTCACAGAACAGGCCTTAATAACAACAAATCAGGTTCAACCCTTGTTAGTTAGGCCAGATGTAACTGATCCTCAGCAGGGAGAGTCACTTGCTCCGTCTAGCGTTATGTCAATCCACACCAAACGTGGAGCAGTTGCTAAGCTAATCGGAAAGAAAGCTCTCATACAATGTAACTTGAACGACTTAGCAGTGAAAGCATTACTTGACACAGGTGCTCAAGTTAGCATCATCAGTCGACAATGGAGAGACAAATATTTACCCGACTTAGTCATGCGACCTCTGTCAGAGATCATAGAGGAAATGGACGAGTTGAGAGTGTGCGCGGTCAACGGGGAAACCATACCATTTGACGGTTGGATACCCATAATGATTAACTTCCCGGGGGGTGAGGACCCCAGCCTGTCCATTTGTACTCCGGTTCTCGTCAGCACTCTGCCTATGGACAAACCATTGATTGGTTTTAATGTTTTGGAACAGATCAACCGGAGAGGTTGATACCTACCCTTATCACGTTGCTTTGTAATGCCATTTGTCTTCCCCCTAAGAAAGCAGAAGTGATCGTAAGCTTCATCCAGACGGTAGAGCTGAACAGGTCACAAGGGCGCTTGAATTTGGCCAGTTTTATTAGACACTCCCCCTGACAATGCAGGGTCCAGGCCAGGATGCAGAGCTGCAGTTTAATACATGTCTCTGCTGCTTCCCGAGGACCAACGCCTGCCAATAAAACTGTAGGATTGCATTATGTAATTGGTGACTCTAAAACTATAGGATTACATGATGTAATTGGTAACTCTAACCAGGTGCCTAGCAAAATAGAAGTGGTTGCAGTTCCCCGCCCTCCAAAAGTTCACCAGGTGCGGCGTTTTGGAGGCGTTAACCAAAATAACCTTGTAAAAATTAAAACCAATGCACATTTGGTACCAATAAGAGACCGAAAAATTAGATGCGGACTACTAAATATACGATCGTTAAGCTCCAAGTCTCTGTTAGTAAACAATATAATTACAGAGAGCAGGAGTGATATTTTCTGCTTAACAGAAACATGATTACAGGAGGAAGAGTATGTTAGTTTGAATGAATCAATTCCGCCCGGCTACTTTAATCATCACATTCCTAGAAACACGGGCCGAGGCGGAGGAGTCGCAGCAATTTATAACTCCAGTCTCCAAACAAAAATTTAACCTAAGGGCAACTATAATACATTTGAAAGCCTCACGCTTAGTCTGAAATTTCCGAGCTGGAAATCAGAGAAGCCAGTTGTGTTAGTGGTAGTTTACCGGCCCCCTGCTGGTGCTTATCTAGAGTTTTTGTCTGAATTTTCAGATTTCCTTTCTGGATTATTGATCAGTACAGATACATTTATCATAGTGGGTGATTTTAATATTCATATGGATGTTGAAAGCGATAATCTTAAATTAGCTTTCAATTCTCTTCTAGAATCAATGGGTATCTCACAAAAAGTAGACAAACCGACGCACTGTTTTAATCATACTCTCGATCTCGTTCTCACCTACGGTGTTGAAACTGATGATCTGTTGGTGTCACCTGTAAACTCCCTTTTATCCGACCATTACTTAATAACGTTTGAATTTAATATTGTCGATGTTGAAGTGCAAAATGGGAGGTATTATTTTAGCAGATGTTTGTCTGATGAAGCTATTGCTAAATTTAAGGAGGCCATTGCTCATCTTACGACAGTGGAAAATAGTGAAGCAATAGAGGCCAGTGACCTGGGTTCTACCTCTGATGTTGCTTTTCTTGTTAGTAACACTGCTGATTTGTTGCATTCAGCTTTTGATGAAGTTGCTCCTTTGAAAAGGAGGGTTTCTAGCCACAGGAGCTTAACTCCCTGGTATAATTCAGATATCCGCATGTTGAAACAAAACGTGCGTAAAATGGAAAGGAAGTGGCACTCTTGTAAGTCTGTAGACTCTTATCGTGAATGGAAAGATATTCTAATAGTATATAAAAAAGCCATTCGCAAAGCCAGAATAGCTTATTATTCAACGTTGATGGAGGATAACAAAAGTAACCCACGTTTTCTGTTCAGCACTGTAGCCAGGCTGACAAAGAGTCACAACTCTGTTGAGCCGTGCATTCCTGCAGCTCTCAGTAGTGAAGACTTTATGAGCTTCTTTAACAGTAAAATCACGAGAATTAGAGAAGAAATCAACCAGCCGGTTGTGGGCGTTTCTTCCCTAGGCTCTGACTTGACTCTAGACTGTTTTGATCCTATAGACCTCCCTGAGCTGACTTCACTCGTTAATAGAGCTAAGTCAACCACATGTATGCTAGACCCCATCCCGACTCGACTATTCAAAAATGTTTTTTCTCTTATTGGTGCGACAATACTAGACCAAATCAACCTATCCCTAAACTTAGGATATATACCACAGGTTTTCAAAGTGGCAGTAATTAAACCTTTACTTAAAAAACCTTCTCTTGACCCAGACACCTTAGCTAATTATAGGCCAATTTCCAACCTTCGATTTGTATCTAAAATTCTGGAAAAGGCAGTTTTTTGACTATTTGTATAGAATTGATCTGTTTGAAGTCTTTCAGTCAGGGTTCAGAATGCATCATAGCACAGAGACAGCACTGGTTCGAGTCACGAATGACCTCCTTATGGCCTCAGATAAGGGATTAGTGTCCATATTGGTTCTACTGGACCTCAGTGCTGCTTTTGACACTGTAGATCAGCATTTTACTGCACAGGTTAGAGCATGTTGTTGGGATTAAAGGGACAGCTCTACGTTGGTTTAAATCATATCTATCTGACAGGTTCCAGTTTGTTCATGTACATGAGGTTTCTTCAGAACAGTCAAGGGTCTGTTATGGTGTTCCGCATCAAGGACTGGATGTCCAGAAATTTCTTGCTTCTAAATTCAGACAAAACAGAGGTTATCATTCTTGGTCCAGAGCATCTTAGGAAGGGATTAGATGGTGTTGCAATGGCTTCCAGTGCAACTGTGAGAAACCTTGGTGTTGTTTTCGATCAGGATTTGTCGTTAAAACCATATGTTAATCAGGTTTGTAAAATAGCGTTTTTCCATCTCCGTAATATTGCAAAATTAGGAAAATCCTCTCACACGGTGATGCAGAAAAATTAGTTAATGCGTTTTTATCTTCTAGACTAGATTACTGTGTGTGTTATTAGCAGGATGTCCAAGTAATTTGCTGAATAGGCTTCAGCTGATCCAAAATGCAGCAGCACGAGTACTGACAGGAATCAGCAGGAGAGACCACGTCTCTCCAGTGTTAGCTTCGCTCCATTGGCTACCTGTAAAATTCAGAATCCAATTTAAAATGTTATTACTTTCATATAAAGCCCAAAACGGCTTAGCTCCGCAGTATTTACAAGACCTGATAGTGCCTTATGTTCCTGGCAGCGCTCTCCGTTCTCAGAGTGCAGGTTTACTCGTAGTTCCTAGAGTATCTAAATGTAGATTTGGAGGACGGGCATTCTGCTATCAGACAATGTCGCAGAGGCATGTCAACCAAGACAGCCCTACGACATCCAGAGACTTGAGGTACTCAGGGTGAATCTCATCCACCCCTGCCACTGAGGAGCTTACGAACTACCTCAGTGACCTTGGCTTGGGTGATGGATGAGCACGCCCCAGAGTCCCCACTCTCTGCTTCCTCAGTGGAAGGCATGTCAGTCGGGTTGAGGAGATCCTCGAAGTATTCCTTCCACCGTCCGACAATGTCCCCAGTCGAGGTCAACAGCTCCCCACCCACACCATAAACGGTGCCGGCAGAGTACTGCTTCCCCCTTCTGAGGCGCCGAACGGTCCTTCAGAATTTCCTCGAGGCCGACCGAAAGTCTTCCTCCATGGCCTCCCCGAACTCCTCCCAGACCCGAGTTTTTGCCTCCAGGACTGCCCGAGCCGCGGCTCGCCTGGCCTGCCGGTACCTATCTACTGCGTCAGGAGTCCCACCGGCCAACATAGCCCGGTAGGACTCCTTCTTCAGTCTGACGGCATCCTGTACTTCCGGTGTCCACCACCGGGTTCTAGGATTGCCGCCACGACAGGCACCGGAGACCTTGCGTCCACAACTCCGAACCGCCGCGTCGACAATGGAGGCAGAGAACATGGTCCACTCGAACTCAATGTCCCCCGCCTCCCCCGGGATCCGAGAGAAGCTCCCTCGGAGGTGGGAGTTGAAGATGTCACTGACGGAGGGCTCAGCCAGACGTTCCCAACAGACCCTGTTGAGGAATTTATCAAACCAGTTCAGAAGTCCGCTTTGTGGGGTTAGAGATTTAATTCAGCCGGCGGTCAGCAGACCTACACAGACGCAGTGTCTTGGTCGGTGGGCTGACCTCGAGTGATGTTGTAACCAGGTTTTTATACAAGAAGTTTAACAGGAATACACAAATCAGGCGAGAGACAAAAAGTAATTTACAGTCGGATGGGATTCGGGCCAAATGTCATTATCAGACATTTGGCATGACTTTCACAGACTTCCAAAATACCCCATAGGGTGTTCTCGTGATTCAAGTCTGTTTGAACCAACTTCCAGGTGTCGTTTGCACGGGGTTGGGTAGGGAGCTGGGTAGGAAGTTTGAAGCTAACACAAAGGTGTTGGGTCCTAGTTCAAAGCCCTGCAGGAGGTAGGACTGGGGCAACCTGCCCCTGCAGGGGGGTCAAGCTGTCACAATGCTTCATCAACCCTCACAATCCATTTGGGTCTGCCCGGTCTGTCCAACCTCCCCCTCCGCCAGCGCATCCAACTCACCACCAGGTGGTGATCAGTTGACAGCTCAGCCCCTCTCTTCACCCGAGTGTCCAATAGTGCAGCAGATTAACTCATTTTATCAACACGATACTTCACTTTGGTATAGAAGCATGAAATTTGGCACAGATACTCTCCAAGGTCTACTCTTTAGGGAACAAGCGCGTGCCACTCAAAATTCCAAGATGGCGGCCCCAAAATCCAAGATGACCGCCCAAAAACGTGCTTTTTCCTTTATAACTCAAAATGCCTTGATTTTTAGCCCCATAGAAGTGTATGCCGTGATTCTGGATTATACTTCCCAACGGCAAATATACACATACCTATAAACTTAGGTATGTGTATATTTATGTATGTGTATGCATATGTATGCGTATATATATGTATATATATTAAATATAGTAATAATGCACATATATATGCCTTTGGTTTCTACCGTCATGGTATCAATCATTAATATGTGTGCAGACAAGGTAAAAAAAAAAAAAGAATATAAACTTAGGTATTGTGGACATTTTGGTACCAAGTACATGTCTGTATCCATTACGGTTCTTGAGATACATCATACAGAAACTTGTATATACCCGGAAAAGTGAGAATTTTGTAAGATTGATTGTGGTTACGAGAACATGGATTCATGAAAATGTTACTCTCATAACCTGATATTTCCAGTAGGGTTACTTACTATTAAGACAACCTGGGGGTTGTCTTATTAGTTAAAGGTGTCGGCCCTTTTTTCAAGATGGCCATCAAATTCTCATTATAGTAGAGTATAGTAGAGTGAATGTCACTACACAACCAGGGCACACTGGTGACATCACTGCTGTGGAACTCAGCATAGGTTTCAGTGCCAGCTGATCTAGTTGTACTAATACTGTAGTTGTTGTCTAGTAGTGATAGTATAGCTTTGTTTAGTGTCCCAAATGCTGTCTAACAGCCCCATGTCAATCAGGTAGTACTAGTTAGATGTAGTTAGATAGCCGCCCCTGAATTGACAGGTTGTGCCAGCGCGGGAGAGCCGAGCCAAGGGTAAGTGGGGCATTACAAGACTTGTTCATGTATTCTTACCTTGAAGGTGTACAGATCACACGGGACTTAAATGGCACTGGATGAATGATCGGGCTAGGTGTAGGTGACCCGAACCTAGTTGAATCCCATACCCGAATGTTTAGCATTATGATTAAGGTGGTATATGAGGATAACCCCTCGGCCTTAATCAGACATGGCAAATGCAAACCCAATGTTAGCTAAGAGGCAAACTGATTGGAAGAAATGCTGTCTTTGTCAGACAGACAAGAAAGAAGATCTCCAATCACCACCTACGCATCATGTTCTTCAACATGATGGCTATACAATGCTGGCCACCAACGTTCCACTCTTCCATGAGATCAAGCAAATGCCAATGATCCTGGACCTGGGAAGGCTGGATGAAGGTGGTGGGATAGAAGCTACTTTGAGAAGGAACCAAGCAAAGTACCAATGTCGAGCTTTGTTCAACAACACAAAGTTACTTCGTGCAAGGAAGAGACACTCCAATACTCAGTGCAGTGAAACAGATGACAGTCAAGTAAAGCATCGCAGATCCATGATGCAAAAAAGTAAGGATGATCAGGTTTGCTTTCTTTGTGATAAGATATCTTCTGCATCTGAGCTCAGCCAGGTCATGACAATGCACACAAACAACAGACTACATGAATGTGCACACACACTGAATGATGGTAAATTATTGGCTAAACTCAGTGGGGGTGATGCCATTGCACAGGAGCTGAAATACCATCCTGCATGCCTCGCTTGTCTTTACAACAAGGAGAAACTCCACCTCAGAAGACTTGAGTCCCTTCAGAGTGAAACAGTTCAAACAGATCTCTTTCCTCAGCCTCTCTGTGAATGGTGAACTATATTGTAGACACCAGTCACAGTTCCGATGGTCCTACCTCCTTCCGACTTGCAGATATGTGCAACCTGTACCAGCAGCGTCTGGAGCAACTGGGTGTTAACTCCCCTACAGTAAACTGTACTAGACTTAAGGAAAAACTGTTGGAAGAGATCTCTGAACTCACAGTGAACAAAACAGGCAAATATGTACTCCAATATTGTACTCAAATATGTACTAAAGTTTAACTAAGCCGGATAGGTAAAAGGGGAGGAGGCAGACAAAGCAGCGCCCTGGGCCTCCAGGTTGAGGGTTGGCCATGGGGATATCTAAGACAACCCCAAGGTTGTCTTAATAGTAAGTAACCCTACTGAAAATATCAGGTTATGAGAGTAACATTTTCATAAATCCATGTTCTCGTAACAACAATCTTACAAAATTCTCACTTTTCCGGGTATATACAAGTTTCTATATGATGTATCTCAAGAACCGTAATGGATACAGACATGTACTTGGTACCAAAATGTCCACAATACCTAAGTTTATATTCTTTTTTTTTTTTTTACCTTGTCTGCACACATATTAATGATTGATACCATGACGGTAGAAACCAAAGGCATATATATGTGCATTATTACTATATTTAATATATATACATATATATACGCATACATATGCATACACATACATAAATATACACATACCTAAGTTTATAGGTATGTGTATATTTGCCGTTGGGAAGTATAATCCAGAATCACGGCATACACTTTCATTGCTATGCTGATGATACGCAGCTCTATTTGTTTATGAAGCCGGATGAGACAGAACCGTTAGTTAAACTTCAGGCATGTCTTAGGGACATTAAGGACTGGATGTCCAGAAATTTCTTGCTTCTAAATTCAGATAAAACAGAGGTTATCATTCTTGGTCCAGAGCATCTTAGGAAGGGACTAGATGGTGTTGCAATGGCTTCCAGTGCAACTGTGAGAAACCTTGGTGTTGTTTTCGATCAGGATTTGTCGTTTAAACCATATGTTAATCAGGTTTGTAAAATAGCGTTTTTCCATCTCCGTAATATTGCAAAAATTAGGAAAATCCTCTCGCAGAGTGATGCAGAAAAACTAGTTCATGCGTTTGTATCTTCTAGACTGGATTACTGTAATGTGTTGTTAGCAGGATGTCCAAGTAATTTGCTGAATAGGCTCCAGCTGATCCAGAATGCAGCAGCACGAGTGCTGACAGGAATCAGCAGGAGAGACCACGTCTCTCCAGTGTTAGCGTCGCTCCATTGGCTACCTGTAAAATTCAGAATTCAATTTAAAATTTTATTACTTGCATATAAAGCCCAAAACGGCTTAGCTCCGCAGTATTTACAAGATTTGATAGTGCGTTATGTTCCTGGCAGAGCTCTCCGCTCCCAGGGTGCAGGTTAACTCGTAGTTCCTAGAGTATCTAAATGTAGATTTGGAGGGCGGGCGTTCTGCTATCAGGCACCATTACTTTGGAACCAACTTCCAATCTGGGTTAAGGAGGCTGACACCACCTCCACCTTTAAAACTAAACTTAAAACCTTTCTGTTTAGTAAAGCCTATAGTCAGTGTTTAGTAAACCTCTAGCTGGTGTTGGTAAATCTCTAGGTAGTGTAAACTCTAGTGTGTTCGAGTCAGTAGTCATAGTTGCAGCTATAGAACAAAACTATAATAGTTAGTCTCAAATATAGCTTCGCGGTAGATATGCTGCTATAGGCTTATGCTGCAGGGGGGCACCGACATGATCCTCTGGGCGGTGCCTCTCACCCTTCTTCTCCTCTCCTTTTCCCTGCCTCTCTTCTCCATTACCATTTTTATTTATTGAAATATATGAGATATAAATATCTCATAGCTATCATTTTTGTCCATCGTTCCTGTAGTTTCTTGTGCCGGCCCCCCTTTTTTCTCTTTTGTGCATGTTTGCAGGCTGGAGCCTCGGGAGCTGCGTTCTGGCCTGTGTCCCCCCCCCCCCCCCCATCCCCGGTCATCCGGTTGCTGCTTCCACCTGCCTACGTGGATGTCTGCTGTTGCTGCATCCGCCTGCCTGCACCCCCCCCCCCCCCCCCTCTGGTCATCCCGCTGCTGCTTCCACATGACTGTTGTGTGCTGCTGACGCCCCTGACTCCCCCAGTCTGGCCTTCGGCAGGAGGGTCCCCCTTTATGAGCCTGGTCCTGCTCAAGGTTTCTTCCCTCCTAAAGGTGAGTTTTTCCTTGCCACTGTTTGGCTTAAGGCTTTTCTCCCATTAGGGAGTTTTTACCTGCCATTGTTTATATAATAATTGCTCGGGGGTTTATGTTCATGTTCATGTTCTGGATCTCTGGAAAGCGTCTAGAGACAACATCTGTTGTATTAGACGCTATATAAATAAAATTGAATTGAATTAAAATGGAATTATATTCAACTTCAATATATTTATGGGGCTTAAAACCAAGGCATTTTGAGTTATAAAGGAAAAAACACATTTTTGGGCGGACATCTTGGATTTTGGGGCCGCCATCTTGGAATTTTGAGTGGCACACGCCTGTTCCCTAAAGAGTAGACCTTGGAGAGTATCTGTGCCAAATTTCATGCTTCTATACCAAAGTGAAGTATTGTTTCACTAATCTGCTCTACTACAAGACATCTAGCCGAAAGTCAGATGAAACGACAACAAAGTCGATCATTGACCTCCGGCCTAGGGTGTCCTGGTGCCACGTGCACTGATGGACACCCTTATGCTTCAACATGGTGTTCGTTATGGAGAAACTGCGACTAGCACAGAAGTTCAACAACAAAACACTGCTCGGGTTCAGATCGGGGAGGCCGTTCCCCCCAATCACGCCTCTCCAGGTATCACTGTCATTGCCCACGTGAGCGTTGAAGTCCCCCAGTAGAACAATGGAGTCCCCAGTTGGAGCACTATCAAGTACTCCTCCCAGGGACCCCAAGAAGGCCGGGTACTCCGCACTGCCGTTCGGCCCGTAGGCGCAAACAACAGTGAGAGACCTTTTCCCGACCCAAAGGCGCAGGGAAGCGACCCTCTCGTTCACCGGGGTGAACTCCAACACATGGCGACTGAGTTGGGGGGCTATAACCAAGCCCACACCAGCCCGCTGCCTCTCACCCTGGGCAACTTCAGAGTAATGGAGGGTCCAGCCCCTTTCAAGGAGCTGGGTTCCAGAGCCCAAGCTATGTGTGGAGGTGAGCCCGACTATCTCTAGCCGGTATCTCTCAACCTCACGCACAAGCTCCGGCTCCTTCCCCCCCAGCGAGGTGACATTCCATGTCCCCACTGTGAGGGTTTTAGTCCGGGGATTGGGTCGTCGAGGCACCCCGCCACGACTGCTACCCAGCCCACATTGCACTGGCCTCTCACGGCCCTTCCTGCGGGTGTTGGGCCTACAGGAAGGCGGGCCCACGTCGCCGTTTCGGGCTGAGCCCGGCCGGGTCCCACGGGCAAAGGCCCGGCCACCAGGCGCTCGCCAACGAGCCCCAACCCCAGGCCTGGCTCCAGGGCGGGGCCCTGGTGACGCCGATCCGGGCGACGTAACGGTCCTTGCTCTTGTTTTATCCATGTTTGGCTTGTGAACCGCTCTTAGTCTGACCCCTCACCCAGGACCTGTTTGCCATGGTGCCATGGGAGACCCTACCAGGGGCGTAAGTGCCCCCCCCCCCTCTGATCATCCCATTGCTGCTTCCGCCTTCCTGCGCAGACCCGGGAAAACTGACATAGATGCAGACACACTGTCCCGTGTTCCACTTGATATTAGTGACCTCACGTCAGTGTGCACAGAAGAGTTGTCTCAGGAGGTGGTAAGCGCAGCTTGGGAGGGAACACGAGTAGCCCAGCAGAAAGAGGTCGCTTGGGTGGCTGTCCTTTTGGCTTCCTCTCAAGACATTGTGTTGCAGCCTGGCACACCCCTCCAGGAAATCAAACCTGATGAGTTGAGACAGGCACAGAAGGATGACCTCACAATTAAGGAAGTCATTAGACTTAAAGAGTCTGGTGCCCGACCCACTGGAAATATCAGGAGATCATTGAAAAGATCTGCTTGTGAACTCCTCTGCGAGTGGGATCGATTACACCTTGAGAACGGGATCTTGTACCGACGAAGGAAACAATTGGTCTCACCTCTCTTGTACCAGTCCATGGTCTTAAAGCACCTTCAAAATCATATGGATCATGTCGGTACTGAGAGGGTACTGAGAGGATTTATTGGCCTCACATGAAGAAGTGTATCGAGGACTACGTGACTAAGAAATGCAGTTGCATTAAACAAAAAAAAACAACAGTTCATATTCGTGCACCGATGAGTAGCTTGAAGTCCAACTTGCCACTTGAACTCGTGTGCATCGATTAAGAAAGAAAAGTAAAGGGGGGTACGAGTACATTTTTGTTATGGTGGACCACTTTACGTGGTTTGCTCAAGTCTACCCGACCAAGAATAAATCCGGTCGCACGGCAGCGGAGTGGATTTACAATGATTTCATACCCCGCTTCGAGTTTCCCAAAAAGCTCCATCACGATCAGGGACGAGAATTCGAGAACGAACTCTTCCAGACTCTGGGCAGCTTTCGGGGGTTGGACATTCTCGAACATCCCCATACCACCCCCAAGGAAACCCTACAGAATACTTTAACCGAACTTTGCTGCAAATGTTGCTTACCCTGACAGACAAAGAAAGGAGACATGGAAAGACCATCTCCCACAAGTTGTACACGCGTACAACTGTACCTGTCATGAATCCACTGATTACCCGCCACATTTCTTGCTTTTTGGTTGTCACCCCCGCCTTCTGGAAGATCTATTGTTTGGTTTAGTTGAGCAGACTGACCCTGTTTCGCACAGGGGGTATAGTGAAAAATGGCGGGAAAGAATGACAGAAGCCTACCAGGCTACTCGGGTAGTGCTAAGGGAAAGTCGTACTATGATCAGAAGGTGAGGGGAGTAGTACTGAAAGAGTGGGGATAGAGTGTTGGTCAGGAACCTAGGAGAGCGTGGCGGGCCTGGCAAATTGCGCTTACTGGGAGAACAGGATATATGTGGTCAGGCAACAAGTTTCAGATAACCCAGTGTACGTTGTCCATCCAGAGGGTAATGGCCAGGGGAGGACTAGAACCTTGCACCGAAACTTGCTCCTGTTGGTCAATGATTTTCCAGTGGAGTGGCCACAACCATTGACTAAGCCAACCTCAAAACCAACGCGCAGACAGACAAATGATTGCGTGAGGGTGAAGAACCGTGACGAACAGATAGGAAACGCGGAGACCTCTGATTCAGATGATGACTCAGGTAGTGGGTATTGGCTAAGATTACCACAAATCTGGATTGAACCCAGAACAGCAGTTACTCCTGAGGAGCTAGTGGTTAGCCAGAACAGGGGAAAACCAATGAGGCAGACACGGATCAAGTCCAACGAAAGACGTGTTCAGGCTTTGGGAGGTGATGATGAGTCTGGGCGAAGGATGCCAGTAATGGGGACCGCAGACACTGTTGAGGACCTGTCAGGTATGGCTGAGGTCCACTGGGAAGGTCAAGTTGGAAAAGAGGGTCAGGTAGAACCTGAGACTGGTCCCACGTTCGTGGATGATGTGGTGGTGGAGGAGACAGGTCAAGATGAGTGGCAATTGGGGAATGAAGTTGGGACTCACAAAGAAGGCTTAGAGAGCAGTGACAGTCCAGCAGCCCTGAACCTACCTCAGTCAGATGTCGAGTCTGAGTCCTCTCAGCACAGATGTAGTGAGGAGCAGATAACAGACTCTCAGTCCAGTCCACCGACCTCACTGAGGCGGTCCACTCGACAGAGGCGCCCAGGCCAAATGCGTACCTATTCATCCTTAGGTCATCCAACGCACCAGTCAAGTGGATACTTACCTAGTGCCTTCTACTAACCTGTGGCGTTCACAGTCATACTTACCGTTGGTCCAAGGTCCCACTTTGGTCCAGTTTCCATATCTACTGTTTCTTTATCCGATATGCAATTGTTAGAAGGGAATAGCTGTAATTAAGCACAACTGACATAAGCGACGAACCAAACATTTACAAGTACGTTTGGGAATTTTGATTTTATTTGAGAGTTTTGAGTACTACCTGTTGAAGACAGTGATTTTATGTTAAGGGAAATTTTGTTTAAAGTGTCAGGAGCGACTTTTGTTGTCGGGGAGCGTGTGACACCCCTGTGAGGGAGTGGTCACACTAATGTGATTTTGGTGTCAAGAATGTGTACGAATGGGACACTCTTCATTAAGATGTGTATTTTTATTTTCATTTATTAGGGCCCGACCACTTACAGTGCGAAGGCTGTATTGTATCTGTAGGATTTCTTTCTTTCTTTCTTTCTTTCTTTCTTTCTTTCTTTCTTTCTTTCTTTCTTTCTTTCTTTCTTTCTTTCTTTCTTTCTTTCACCAAAAAGTCACCAAAAGTCATTTCATGGTTTGCATTAATGGGCGTGGCCTAATGGCTAAACAACGCTCCTTAGAAAACTTTGTGCCTCAAGCCCCACAATACCGTTTGACGTACATGCACGAAAATCCGTACACACCTGTATCATGTCACAACTTAAAGAAAAGTCTCTTGGCGCCATGGCCAAAACCGAACAAGAAGTCAGCCATTTTAAATTAATCATGTAATTTTGGCACGATTTATGCCATTCCTTCGGCAGTTAATACGGCCCGAACCGTAACGTGCACCCAGGTGTGTTATACATCAAAATGTGCGCCTCCATCCTGTGTCGACGCGCATTACTTTTCTCTGTCAAAAGCGTTACCGTGGCGACGATAGATGCCAAAAAGCGCGGCCCCCTTCATCTGATTGGTCCATATTTGATAGTTCGCCAAAAGTCACCAAATTTTGCACGCAAGCCAGGCCTGGCGATAAATTTCATACTGTATTTCATGGTTTGCATTAATGGGCGTGGCCTAATGGCTCAACAGCGCCCCCTAGAAAACTTTGTGCCTCAAGCCCCGCAATACGGTTTGACGTACATGCACGAAAATCGGTACACACCTGTATCATGTCGCAACTTAAGGAAAAGTCTCTTGGCCCCATGGCTGAAACCGAACAGGAAGTCGGCCATTTTGAGTTAATCGTGTAATTTTTCCATTCCTTCAGCACTTAATGCGGCCCGAACCGTAACGTGCACCCAGGTGTGTTATACATCAAATTGTGCGTCTCCATCCTGCGACGACGCGCATTACTTTTCTCTGTCAAAAGCGTTACCGTGGCAACGCTAGACGCCAAAAAGCGCGCCCCCCCTTCATCTGGTTGGTCCATATTTGATAGTTCCTACTTTCTGCCATAACCTTTGAATGGTTTGACATAAAGACTCGTGGGTGGTGTCATCGGACTCGGTATTGAGTACTTGACCTTCATTGGCATGAATTACCCCCGCCCCTTCTTCTGATTGTTCGATATCTGATAGTTCCTACTTTATGCCATAACTTTTGAATGGTTTGATAAAGAGAGTCGTGGGTGTTTCATCCGCTAAATGTCCAGGCCTGAAGAATCTACATGCAAGTCATACAAGCTTCCACTGCAGCCTGAACGTGCACAAGGGTGCGAGGGCCCTTTCATCGCTGCTTGCAGCTTTAATTGGAGGTTGTAATGTTTATTTGAGGAGAAATGTGTTTTGAAATACCATTTTAAATATACAGTTTTGACAGAAAGTATACATACATGAATGCATACATTGTTGTATCATAGACTCAATTTAAAATAGATAAAATTGATATTTTCCCTCATCAATATGCACACAATATATCATAATGATGAAGCAAAAAAACATGTTTTTAGAAATTTTTACAAATTCATGAAAAATAAAAAACTGCATAAGTATACATACCCTTTACTCAGTACAGTGTTGAAGCACATTTGCAAGCAATTCCATACTGATCAATTTTATCTATTTTAAATTGAGTCTATTATGCAACAAAGTTTGGAAAAATTGAAGGGGTATGTATACTTTCTGTCACACCTGTATCATTGTCATGTTGCAGAGATGTTCCAGCCAGCCACATAATCACAATTAATCTAATTGTTTAAAGGAGCATGAGGCAGGATTGAGGCAGGATTTATGAAAACAATTCGTATATGTTTTAAGTTTTCTAGTAATAATGTCAGATGAAGCGTTCCAAACCAAAAAGAATGAGCCCTCTAGCGTATCTCTCCGTTGCCTTGAACAGGGTGTGTGCTGCAAAATGTGCTGCAATTGTGACCGCAATTTCCCGTGCTGTCCTGCTGATGTGACGTCAAATGACGCTGCATGCACGTTCTCCCCGTTCTCCCGTGCCGGCTTCGCTGTTAGCTGCAGTACCCCCGACGGCCGTCGTGGCGAAGGGTGGCGCTAGAGAGTCTAATTTCTTAAAAGGAGCCTCATGTTCATTTAATGACAATGAAAATTATTCAGAAATATTTAAAATCGCATCACAATTGCAGTAGTCAATAATATCAAGATATTTTTTCCAAAATCATGCAACAGTGTCAACAAAATTAAATTAATTACATATTTATTTTTTCTATATATATTTTTGTATTCTTCTCTCTGTAGGTCTGCAACACCATCCTGGGACACACCAAGGAGCGCTTCTCCTTCACGGACCATATTGTGTGTGCAACTTTGTTGCAGGGGGACAGGTTTAAGGAACACAACGGGTCATTTCCGGAAGATGCACTGCAAAGCACCTTGAAGGCCGACCCAATGGTGAACGGACAGAGCTTGGTCTAATCCACAGCAAAGAAGAGTTCAGAGGATGTTGTGGTGCTGTGGATTATTCCAGCTGTTCATGGAGAACAATCTTGCGGAGGTCTTTTCAGAAACTGTCACTCTTTTAAAGATCCTCATCACCACACCCATGACCACAGCTGGAGCTGAGAGGCTTCTCGACCTTGGAAAGAGTGAAAACCTTTCTCAGAAACACCATGACCCAGGAGAGGCTGAATGCACTGGCCATGCTCTCCATGGAAAAAAAACTTGTTTGTGAAATGACAGATTTCAATCAAAAAGTCATTGAAAAAAATTTGCTGGCCTGAAGGAGAGGAGAGTAAAATTTATGTTCAAGTAGAGTTTATAGTTGTGTTGTAATCCCCACTTGCCAGTGTGCCCCCCAAAATTTTTTATCACTAGCCGCCACTGCTGTCAGTGCTCGGACCCTAATAATAGATTTTATTTGTTGGCGCCTTTCTGAACACCCAAGGACACCTTACAGTAAAAAACATAGAAAATATGAATACTACTACATTAAAAAATAAATAAAATACAAATAATACAACAAAAAATAAAATAAAATACAGAAAATTAAACTGGATAGGCAAGTCTGAACAGATCGGTTTTAAACTGTGATTTAAATTGTCCAATGGAGTCAATCTGACGGATGCAGGGGGGGAGAGAGTTCCAGAGTCTGGGTGCAGAGCAGTGAAGGCTCTGCCACCCATAGTGGTCAGTTTGAATTTGGGTACAGACAGGAGAGCAGCTGAGGAGGAGCGTAGAGCACGGGTGGGGGTGTACGAGTGGAGAAGGTCTGACAGGTATTGAGGGACCAGGTTATGGAGAGCTTTAAATGTGAGGAGAAGAACTTTATATTGGATGTGGTGGTGGATAGGTAGCCAGTGGAGCTGCATGAGGATGGGGGTGATGTGGTCAGTGGATTTTGTACGGGTGGTGATTCTGGCAGCAGAGTTCTGGATGATTTGGAGATGGTGGAGAAGTTTGTTGGGGAGGCCAGTGAGGATGGAGTTGCAGTAATCAATGCGTGAGGTGACAAGTGCGTGGACCAAGACCTGGGTGTTGTGCTGGGTGAGAGATGGGCGGATTCTGGAGATGTTGTTTAGGGGCATGAAGGCAGTGCGGGTAATGTTACTGATGTGGGGGGAAAAAGAGAGAACACTGTCCAGAATGACGCCGAGGCTTTTGACTTTGGAGGAGATGTGGACCGGGTGACCATCTATGGAGATATTGAAGGGGTGAGTTTTGGAGAGTGTGGACCTTGTGCCGACGAGAAGGACTTCGCTTTTATTTTCATTTAACTTGAGAAAGTTATTTGGCATCCAGATGTTGATGGTCTTGAGACAGTCATTGGGGGGGGGGGGTGCTTGGTTTAGTGGAGATGTAAAGTTGTGTGTCATCAGCATAGCAGTGGATTCCAGTAAGTGGTGGAAGATGTTACCAAGGGGGATGATGTATATGATGAAGAGAAGCGGCCCGAGCACTGATCCCTGTGGAACACCATGTGTGATGGGTGATGGTTGGGAGTGTACATTTTTCCCTTGAACAAACTGTTTCCTGTCAGAGAGATATGAGGTGAACCATTTTATTGCAGTACCAAATACCCCAGTGCCAGCCAGGCGTTCCAGGAGTATGGAGTGGGAGATGGTATCAAGGTTGAGGAGGATGAGGATGGTGAGAAGGCCAGGAGGAGGTCATTGGTAATCTTGATTAAGGCCGTTTCTGTGCTGTGTTTTGGGCGGAAACCAGACTGAAATGGTTCAAAGAGGCTATTGTTGTGCAGATGGTTCTGGAGGTGGGTTGCTACTGTCTTTTCCAGAATCTTAGAGATGAATGCTGACTGCTTTTATGCCGACGATTGGCCGTGGAGTTGGTGTTCCCCAGCCTTTACACAGTTTGTTTCTAAAAATTGCAACAGCAAATCTGTTAAGAAAGGTTAATAAAGAGTTTTTGATTCATAGCTGTATTCTCATGAATGCCCCGACTCCCCCACAGCCACCCCCACCCCCACCCATAAACCTGATTGGCCAATGAGAACATTATGTTTTGTTTAACTGAACATATAACTGCATAGTTTTAATTTCAGTGGCTGATGGAGGAGCAAGCTGGAGGGAGGAACATGGATGGTATGAAGGTCCGTCAGTCAAACTATGAGGAATGTAGCTTGTAGTTGATAATTCGTCTCCTTTCTGTCATCCCCCCATGTTGGAAAACAGCTGCAAACACACATCAGGGGTCCGTTTCACAAAGCAGGTTTAGTGAAAACTCGGAGTCTGTTAACCCTGAAATGAGGGAAACTCTGAGTTTTCCGTTTCACAAAGGGAGGTAACTCAAACCAGAGAAAGAGGAGTAACTCTAGCCTGTTTCACAAAGAGAGGTAACTTAAGCTCTCGGTCAGTTACCGTAGTAACAGACGCTCTGAACCTAACCTGGTCAGTTACCGTAGTAACAGACTCTCTGAATCTAACCTGGTCAGTTACCGTAGTAACAGACGCTCTGAACCTAACCTGGTCAGTTACCGTAGTAACAGACACTCTGAATCTAACCTGGTCAGTTACCGTAGTAACAGACTCTCTGAACCTAACCTGGTCAGTTACCGTAGTAACAGACTCTCTGAACCTAACCTGGTCAGTTACCGTAGTAACAGACTCTCTGAATCTAACCTGGTCAGTTACCGTAGTAACAGACGCTCTGAACCTAACCTGGTCAGTTACCGTAGTAACAGACACTCTGAACCTAACCTGGTCAGTTACCGTAGTAACAGACTCTCTGAACCTAACCTGGTCAGTTACCGTAGTAACAGACTCTCTGAACCTAACCTGGTCAGTTACCGTAGTAACAGACTCTCTGAACCTAACCTGGTCAGTTACCGTAGTAACAGACTCTCTGAACCTAACCTGGTCGGGACCAGGTTTATCTCAATGAACATCGAGTTTCTCTGCGTCTCCGCCTCTTTCAGAGCCGCACGCACATTTCATTTCCTCATTCATTCAGTCAGCAGGCGAGTTTTGGCGAAGTTCTGCCGTCTGTCATTAAAAACAGAGTCAGTATAAATATTAGAAGTCCATTGTCACGAACATGGCATGTCCTTTTGATGAGGACACAATTGATGAAGGTGCAGAATTAATGCGCAGAGAATTAAATATTCGTCGGGAGATGGTTATCAGACCGCGTAATACATGTATATTACAGTACATAGTCTCATTACAGGCAAAGCAATATATGTTAATCCTTTATTTGTTATAATTTTGATGATTGAATTGTTTAATGATTTCATAATATATTCTAGTTTTTTGAGATTTTTTATTTGGGGTTTTCATAAACTGTGAGCCATAGGCTAATCATCAAAATTATAAAAAATAAAGGCTTGAAATATCTCACTTTGCATGTAGTGGGAAATAATATTTGTTTCACCTTAAGTTGAATTTACTACGAATGAAGTTTTGCAATATATTCAAATTTTCCGACCTCCACCTGTATATTATTACATGAATAAATAAGAGCATAATATGTATTGGTTCAATACGGAATGCAACTTTTAATTCTCAATTACGGACAATTCCGTATTTCAAGGGACGGGTGGCAAGCCTACATAAACCTGTCCAAGCCATCAAGGAGTTCCACAGGATTGCAGGTGAATGATGTGGAGATCTGTTAAATTCATTTTATATTATATTGTGTGCTGCTGCGGTGTTACTCTTTTTTCGAAAAACATGTTCAAATTCGCCGTATGCGCGCATTAAAATCTCTAATTCCATTCGGGTGAAAAAGGACACGGCGTGAAGTATGTGGATCTTCAGATTTAAACTAATGTTTCCTCAAAGGGATTTTGTAAATTGAAATGATAAATAAAGTTTAAAATAAAAAAAATTAAAAGTATGTTGTGCCTTTTGTTGTCGCCGGTTGCCATGGTGAATCCTTGTTTCAGCGCTCTACTGATGATGGCTTTTTATTTCCCTCACGCACGGGGTGAAACTACTTAGAGTTGAGTAAATTACCTCAAATCCGCTGTTCTAGAACCGAAAACTCAGAGTTTCCGATCTCAGAGTAGATCAACTAAGAGTTCAGGATTAGACTCAGAGTTTGTTGAACCTGCTTTGTGAAACGGACCCCAGAGCTGATTCTCTCCATCCATCAGAGGAGCTGGTGGAGAGAACCCTTGTAGTTTGTATTTCCGATGTGACATAAAGTTTGTAAACTTGACTCCCTTCCTTCACTTCACTGACAAACTCAAAAAGGTGAAAATGCTCAGATGAGGGTTTGATAGACAAAATAGGCTTCCTTTATGCTCTGTTTTTTTCTCTGCATATTTCGGTATAACTTTGTATTTTGTTTTTTTGATAACCATTATCTTTGCATCTGGCTTCATTTCTTTTCTTGACTCTGTGACTTCATGCTTTGGGCTGCATCTATTCTCACCTCATCAGATCATCATCATTGGAAATCATCTTCCATCTGACATCAAACACACACCCTCCTCCTATAGCTGCACTTTCTATCTGAAATAAGAACTGGTCAATTTTTGTTTATGTTGATTTGTGACTCTTTTTCTGTGTAAAATTTTGAAAACTCTTTGAATCTCCAGTCATGTTTTTTTCTCTTTGGGTTGTGTTTTCCTGACAATAACACCATCTACAACCAGATGATTTGATAATGATTTATTAAACAAATAGTATTAAAAGAGGGGATATGAGTATTTGCACGTGACCTTATGAACTTCGCCCCCAGTTCACCAGCAACAACACTACATGATTGAATGGACGGACACACATGTGGGTCATCTCGACTTGTGCAGACCAGGGGCCTGTACTACGAAGCGGGATTTGGGGTTAGCGAGGCAACTTCAGGTTTAACCCTGGGTTTTCAGGACTACGATGGTGGTTCACTTCTTACCGGGGTACATCGCCATGGTAACTTATGCTGAACAGCTAACCTGCTCCGGAGCAGGTTATGTTCGAGATACAGATCGCCGGGTATAAAAGCACCGCCCACTGACCAATCAGCTCTCTTGGAAAATGGCATGCCCTTTCGAAGAGAATCCAGTGGAGCTCGGTGCGCGGATCGTGAGAGGATCCCTCCGATCTTCTTGTCATTTTTTTTTCTGTTTGCTGCAAGTAATGTCAATGCTATTTCATTGTGCTTTTGTATACTGATATCATCCTAAAACAGAGAGTGATAGAAACACTAAAGCCTTGTACTTGTTGTACTTCTAAGATATGAAAGTGAGCCTACTTACCGCTTTGAATTATGTTTTTATATTTATTTTTTATTTGCTCCCATGTGCGTTTCACTCCGCTGGGGTTGCAGCTGAAGGAATGAGGCTACAATTGTCATACACGCCATACGAATACATCTAAGCAACACATGCATTTAACAGAATAGACAACTGTAATTATAGTCAGATCTACTTATGCCCTAAGGATGGGGCAGTGATGTTTATATCCCTATGAACTTACGCATTTATACAGTCAGCGATCTTTTGCCAGCTGTCTTTCCTGCATTTTGCAGCTGCAACTGTGTTGCTTTTTGCCTGTATTATATGCCTATACTCATCATATTTCCGTAAAATTATTGTTTGCTCTTCGCTACTGAAATAAGCGGCTCTGACAGCGGACTTCTCCATGCTTGCGATTGGTCATGCGCTGAAAACACCGCCCCTTTTATGTGCACGCGCTCATATCCAGATTGGAGAAACCTGGGTTGATATACCGAGTTGATAACCGCCGTCGTGTGACCGCTTAGCGTGATTGCAATTGTCCGGGTTAGTGAATCTGGATAAGGAAAAGATATCCTGGGTATGTTGAACTTGCTTCGTAGTACAGGCCCCAGGGGTCCGTTTCACAAAACAGGTTCAACAAACTCTGAGTCTAATCCTGAACTCTTAGTTGATCTACTCTGAGATCGGAAACTCTGAGTTTTCAGTTCCAGAACAGCGGATTTGAGTTAATTTACTCAACTCTAAGTAGTTTCACCTGGAGTTAAGCGCGTGCGCCACAACTATCAAAAGCCAGCATTAATTGAGCCCCGATTCCATGATTCACTGTGGCAACGGGCGACAACAAAAGATCCAGCTACTTTTTATTTTATCTTTTTTAAACTTTATTTAACATTTCAATTTACAAAATCCCTTTAAGGAAACATTACTGGTAGTTTGCATCTGAAGATCCACATACTTCACGCCGTGTCCTTTTTCATCCGAATGAAATTAGAGATTTTAATGCGCGTATACGGCGAATTTGAACATGTTTTTCAAAAAAAGAGTTACACCGCAGCACAGAATATAATATAAAATTAATTTACTGTAACAGATCTCTACATCATTCACCTGCAATCCTGTGGAACCCCTTGATGGCTTGGACAGGTTTATGTAGGCTTGCCACCCGTCCCTTGAAATACGGAATTGTTCCGTAATTGGGAATTCAAAGTTGCGTTCCGTATTAAACCAATACAGACACATATTATGCTCTTATTTATTTATGTAATAATATACAGGTGGAGGTCGGAAAATGTGAATATGTTGCAAAACTTCATTCGTAGTAAATTCAACTTAAGGTGAAACAAATATTATTTCCCACTACATGCAAAGTGAGATATTTCAAGCCTTTATTTGTTATAATTTTGGTGATTATGGCTCACAGTTTATGAAAACCCCAAATAAAAAATCTAAAAAAATTAGAATATATTATGAAATCATTAAACAATTCAATCATCAAAATTACCTTTATCATAAAAAAGATCTCGATTGGTTTCTTAATGACAAATACTTGTTGAAGCCTGTTTTTTGAAGAAAAAGGCCTGAACGCCAACTGGAACACGCTCCTGCATTTGGAGCCAATGAGCCTTTGCAGCCGTTCAGGCCTGCACAGCTGGATGTGTTTGTACCTGTTGCAGGACAATCAAATCTTCCTTGTTCAGGTAGTGCTCTTAACAGGAACCATGCTGTCCTGCTTTAATTAAACCAACCCAACCCGCGGGCCAAGGAGGCAGCATTTACTTCCCCTGCTCTGTTGCCACCTTTTATTATGGTGTGACAGGGTGTTTTCAGAGGCTGGTAATTACAGGATCTCGGAAAAAGATCTGCTGGCCGGCAAACATATTGACTATATCGACCTCAACAGTGTGTGAGGTCGCTACAGCTGATCTGTTAAACAGTTAAATGAAAGCAGCGGAGGAGATGTCACAGCAGAACATGCTAGAAGGGTTGTATAAATGCTAGCAATAAAAGCTGCATTCACTGCGAGTAGGCCATCAAAACCTGTGTAACCTAAACCGTATATTACTAAAATGCATAAAAGATAAACCTGGGGACGGCAGTGGCTCAAGTGGTGGAGCAGGTCATTCAGTCATCAAAGGAGTGGCAGCTCAAATTCCACTCCCCCACACATCTGTCGTTGTGTCCTTGGGCAAGACATTTCAACCTCCTTACTTCCAGTGAGGCATCGCTGGTGTCTGAATGTGTATGAATGTTCCAGTGGTAGCTGGAGAGGCTATTGGTGTGGACTGGCTGACAAATTTCCATCAGTCTACCCCAGGGCAGCTGTGACTACACATGTAGTTTACCATCACCAACTATGAATGAGGAGTGAATGCATACTGAAACCATTGTGAGCACTTTGACTGTCAGAGAAAAGCACAATATATTATTTTTAAAGGCACAGTTTCCGTCCAGACCCGCCCTCTTGTCAATGTATAGCATGCTAAAATATGATGCCAACTAAATTTGTATCTAATGTTTCCCTCCTTCAACACATCATGATACAAATGACTGTGTCATTATCAGACCTGAATTATCAAATTATGACGACCTTTAATTAGAATCAGGTGAGTGGACACAAGGCAACATGCAGGACTGTGGCTCTCCAGGACCAAGGTTGCCTACCCCTTCCCTATATTCACTGGTGGTGGTTTTTGAGACAGCTGAAATAGCATCACTATGTTGTGAAATGTGACTGGAGTTGGTGTTACCAGGGGTGTCCAAAGTCGGTCTTCGAGGGTCGCCGTCCTGCTTGTTTCAGACGTTTCCAGCTTTCCACACACCTGATTATGGGCATGCCAAGTAGTGACATAACCATATTACAATTGTCCAAAATGGCCCAAAGGGCAATGTTGCTAGCATTTTGCTAACAAGCTAAAGTCCCAGAAATCCCCCTGCACAGCAGCGAGTGTACAGCATGACCCCGCTCTGATATGGCAGAAAAAAATCCCCAAAAAATAAAACACGTCCGAGAAAACCTGAAAAATGAAGGCGATATATTAGTATACAAAAAAGGTTTCCCTTTTCTTCTTCTTCTTCTTCTTCTTCTTCTTCTTCTTCTTCTTCTTCTTCTTCTTCTTCTTCTTCTTCTTCTTCTTCTTCTTCTTCTTCTTCTTCTTCTTCTTCTTCTTCTTCTTCTTCTTCTTCTTCTTCTTCTTCTTCGGCCGAACTTTATCGTAGAGACATTGTTCAAATTTTTCACTCGGCCCGATTGGCACTAAAGGACCGTTCAACCTCATTATGCTAATTATTACAGTTTTTGCGATATTAAACTTAACTCAACTAAAAAATAAATGTTCATTTGACTTTTAACGCTTGTTGCTAAGCAACAGGTTATCGTAGGGACATGATTCAAATATTTAAAAACTCGCCTCTCTGTGCCCTCACTACAACATATTCAAATTTCATGAAGCTGTGATTTACATACATTCAAAGTCAAAATGCCTGCCAAATGGCCCCATCCCCAAAGGTTTATCAACAACCTTTAACGATTTATTAACAACCCTAAACTACTTGGCCATTATTAATCACCCTAAACCACACAACCCCGAAGCAGAGGGTGTGGTTTATTAACAACCCTAAACCACACCCCCTGTGGGGAGCACAGGAATGAATGCAATACAACTATAAACACCTCAAACTGACATAGAACCACCCCGAACACAACCACTACAGCCCCAAACCAAAGCAGCAAGAGGGGGGGAATGGGCGGTAGGGCATGCCCATATCAAAATTTCCTGAAATTTTCTCGTTTGAATTATCATTAGCTTGTCATCAAGGTCTGGACAACTCTGTTGATGACACAGCTACTTTTATCACCGTGTGCTGAAGCAGAAAAACATCTAAAACCTGCAGGACACCAGCCCTTGAGGACCGACTTTGGACACCTCTGTGTTAAACAGTAAACCATGAAGGGCAGGGGGGCCCGAGGATCGGAACTGAAAACTCCTGTTTTAGTCCAAAGAGAGTTGGAAAATATTACATCAGATAAATACACCACCAAAATGGTCAGTAGAAGAACTGCAGGTCTGGATCCAGAATGCAGTGGTCAGAAGAGGAACTGCAGGTCTGGATTCAGACACCAGTGGTCAGTGGAGTCTAGATCTGGACAATAATTTCCCAGTCCTGGGATAAATAAAGTACATATTTACACTAAATTTAATAAAAAGGACAGTGTAAAAGTTATTTATTATTGTTCATCTGAGAAGGTACTTGCTCATGTGAAGTCCTTTTCCACATATTTGTAGATAACAGGATGAGCTAATGTCTTTTTAGGCCATCCTAACCCCTGGTGATGACTCCACATGTTCCTTCATGGACGTCCACATAAATGCAGCAGCATCACATGAGGATGGATTGTTTTTCTAATGTTTCAAGCAGTGCTGAAGGCAGGGGGTTGGGGAAAAGACTTGTGAGGCATCAGGGAGTAATGGTTGACAGTAAAGCAGCCTCAAAGTCATTGTCTGGCTCTCGTTAGAAGTACGGCAGTGAGAAATAAGTGGGCCATGTCCAATCCACGCTTTGATGGACTGCAGAGGCTGAATTTCCATCTCTGTCCCTGCTGACAGTCTAAAATACTCACTTCTGTTTCACTCTCACTTTTCCTCTTTTAATCCTCCCTTCTATCCTCCTCCCTTCCCTCCCATCCCTCCTCCAGCACAATTCACAATATTGTTTTTAGCAGGATTGAGGTGGCATGAAATGGGATCAGCAGAAGATACAATTTCAGTACAAAATCTTCCCCTCTGTGCTGCTGCATTCTCTCAGGGTCAACGTTCAACACCAAAGAAGGATTTTCTGTCTTCATTTCCCTACTGTTCTGGCTCTGTCTGTGATGGCTGGTTAGCTGCGTCTATTTACAACACTGGAAACACAGGTTTAGTCAGGACAATGAACATTATAGCCTCAGATTCACTGCAGAGAAATGGATTTATGTCGTCTCATGCATGAGTTAGAAATTTCTCCTTTAATCCTCTGCCTTACTGTTTAATCCGATCATAGTGAGTTTTACTATCAAGGAAATACAACTGCAGACAAACATTATCGATATAAGCGGCAATATATATAATAATGAAGAAGATACAATTTGGATCAAATCAAACTTGATTTAACTAACATGAGAGTGACTTGTTTCCACCTCTGTTTTTAACTGAGTCCAGTTGGAAGGGGACTTCACTCTAAGGCCAGGATTAGATTTAGTTCATTATGTGTACACTGTACATGAACACATTATACACATCTAATCCTGGCATCTAATCCAGCTTCCCTGCAAATCTGACACAAGAAATTGTTAAAACTTGCCAAGGACAGGAAAATTATTTCTCATCTTAAGCTTAGGCCAAAGAGCGTTGATTTGATGTCCAAACAACCATCTCTGGTGACAGTTGTTGTTTTCTCTGCGGTGACCGCATCAAAAGCTAAACAGAAATAATTTCCTCTTCCAACATTGTTGCCAAGCTGTTGTCTACGATTGTATTGTCAACTCTAAGTCCTCTGGTAGGACGCTTAGAGCTGAATTCAATTCCATTTTCAATTTTATTTATATAGCGTCTATTGCAACAGAAGTTGTCTCTAGGCGCTTTCCAGAGACCCAGAACATAAACATAAACCCCCGAGCAATTATTACATAAACATAACATAAACAATGCCAGGTAAAAATTCCACTAGTGGGAGAAAAACCTTAAAGGGGACCTATTATGGCATCTAATACCTATTTTAAACAGGCCTTGAATGTCTTAAAAACAAGCTTTTGATTTTTTTTTTGCTAAATAAATTAGAAATTCATCCTCTGAGCCATGTCTTTATCTTCCCATTCTCTAACATCATTATCTAAGCAGGATTCTGAGTGGACGGGGCTATGATAATGAGGCTCTGTGCTGATTGGCTGCCGGAATGACGCGACACACCGCTACAAAAAAATGGCGGAAAATCCGGCCAGCAGAGTTAGTTGTGGGCGTGGTTTCCTGCATCGGAGGCCAACCGATGTAAATCGTGCCTGTCGTTACGTAACCGCGGGCGCAGAATCTGAACGGCTCGTAGATCCACATCACACTGGACGGATCATCAGAATTTGGTTTCTTTCCTCCTTCTCTGAGTTGGCAGGCTGAGGGGAGACCACTTTAAATATGTTAAAGCAAGAAAAAAACTGTTTTTCATAATAGGTCCCCTTTAAGCCAAACAGTGGCAAGAAAAAAAAAACAACAACTCCCCTTTAGGATGGAAGAAACCTGGACCAGGACCTGGATCATAAGGGGGGACCCTCCTGCCGAAGGCCAGCTGGGCAGAGCAGGAAAAGAGAAAACAGACAGAGAGAATGAATAACAGAGAAAGGAGAGCAGCCCAAGACGTGAGCAAGCACGCAGCAGACATCCCCACAGACAGGTGGAAGCAGCAGCGGGATGATCAGAGGGGGGGACCGCAGGGCAGCACGCAGCTCCTGAAGCTCCGGCCTGCAAACATAGACAAAATTCAATTCAATTCAATTTTATTTATATAGCGTCTAATACAACAGAGTTGTCTCTAGACGCTTTACAGAGACCCATACCCAGAACATGACCCCCGAGCAGTTATTACATAAACAATGGCAGGTAAAAACTCCCCTAGTGGGAGAAAAACCTTAAGCCAAACAGTGGCAAGGAAAAACTCCCCTTTAGGAGGGAAGAAACCTTGAGCAGGACCAGGCTCATCAGGGGGGACCCTCCTGCCGAGGGCCAGACTGGTGGGTCAGGGACGGCAACAGCACAGCAGGCAGGTGGAAGCAGCAACGGGATGACCGGGGGTGGGGACCGCAGGCCAGCACACAGCTCCCGAAGCTCCGGCCCAATCAGCAAGTCCCAGGTTGGGGTGCAGGGTCAGGAAAAGACTTGTGCTCCGTAATGCAAGCTACAAGCCACCCATGGCCACCTGCAGGACAAAAGAGAGAAAAGGGAGGAGAAGGGGGGGGCAGCAACGGGATGACCAGGGGTGGGGACCGCAGGCCAGCACGCAGCTCCCGAAGCTCCGGCCCAATCAGCAAGTCCCAGGTTGGGGTGCAGGGTCGGGGAAAGACTTGTGCTCCGTAATGCAAGCTACAAGCCACCCACGACCACCTGCAGGTTCCGGTGTCCGGCAAAGGATGCTGCAACATGGACAAAAGAGAGAAAAGGGAGGAGAAGGGGGGGGGCAGCACAAGAAACCACAGGAGCGACTCTGACACACTAAAGTTTACACTACCTAGAGATTTACCAACACCAGCTAGAGGTTTACTAAACACTAACTATAGGCTTTACTAAACAGAAATGTTTTAAGTTTAGTTTTAAAGGTGGAGGTGGTGTCAGCCCCCTTAACCCAGATTGGAAGATTACAAAAGAGGGGCCCAGCACAAGAAGCTACAAGAATGATAAAAAATGGAAGAGGAGAAGAGGAGAAGAGAAGAAGGGTGGGAGGCACCACACAGTGGATCATGTCGGAGCCCCCCTGCAGCAAAGGCCTATAGCAGGGGTCACCAATTCTGGTCCTCGAGGGCCGGTGTCCTGCATGTTTTACATGTTTCGCTGCTTCATTGCACCGTGATAAAAGTGACTGTGTCGTTAAGAGAATTGTGCAGACCTCAATGACAAGCTGATGACGATGATTAATTAGAATCAGGTGTTTTAAAGCAGAGAAAACTCTAAAACATGCAGGACACCAGCCCTCGAGGACCAGGATTGGTGACCCCTGGCCTATAGTTTAGAGTTTACACTAACTAGAGGTTTACTAACACCAACTAGAGGTTTACTAAACACTAACTATAGGCTTTACTAAACAGAAAGGTTTTAAGTTTGGTTTTAAAGGTGGAGGTGGTGCCCGCGTCCTTAACCCAGATTGGAAGTTAGTTCCATAGTATATATATATATATAGTAACTGATAGCAGAATGCCCGCCCTCCAAATCTACATTTGGATACGTTAGGAACTACGAGTAAACCTGCACTCCGAGAGCGGAGAGCTCTGACAGGAACATAAGGCACTATCAGGTCTTGCAAATAATGCAGAGCTAAGCCGTTTTGAGCTTTATACGCAAGTAATAACATTTTTAATTGGATTCTGAATTTTACAGGCAGCCATTGGAGCGACGCTAACACTGGAGAGACGTGGTCTCTCCTGCTAATTCCTGTCAGTACTCGGGCTGCTGCATTTTGGATCAGCTGGAGCCTATTCAGCAAATTACTTGGACATCCTGCTAATAACACATTACAGTAATCCAGTCTAGAAGATACAAACGCATGAACTAGTTTTTCTTCCTCACTCTTAAAGGGACAGCTCTATGTTGGTTTAAATCATATCTATCTGACAGGTTCCAGTTTGTTCATGTACATGAGGTTTCTTCAGAACAGTCAAGGGTCTGTTATGGTGTTCCGCAGGGTTCAGTGCTAGGGCCAATCTTGTTCAGTTTATACATGCAGCCATTGGGAAGTATAATCCAGAATCACGGCATACACTTTCATTGTTATGCTGATGATACGCAGCTCTACTTGTCTATGAAGCCGGATGAAACAGAACCGTTAGTTAAACTTCAGGCATGTCTTAGGGACATCAAGGACTGGATGTCCAGAAATTTCTTGCTTCTAAATTCAGATAAAACAGAGGTTATCATTCTTGGTCCAGAGCATCTTAGGAAGGGATTAGATGGTGTTGCGATGGCTTCCAGTGCAACTGTGAGAAACCTTGGTGTTATTTTCGATCAGGATTTGTCGTTTAAACCATATGTCAATCAGGTTTGTAAAATAGCCTTTTTCCATCTCCGTAATATTGCAAAGATTAGGAAAATCCTCTCGCAGAGTGATGCAGAAAAACTAGTCCATGCGTTTGTATCTTCTAGACTAGATTACTGTAATGTGTAATTTGCTGAATAGGCTCCAGCTGATCCAGAATGCAGCAGCACGAGTGCTGACAGGAATCAGCAGGAGAGACCACGTCTCTCCAGTGTTAGCGTCGCTCCATTGGTTACCCGTAAAATTCAGAATCCAATTTAAAATTTTATTACTTGCGTATAAAGCCCAAAACGGCTTAGCTCCGCATTATTTGCAAGACCTGATAGTGCCTTATGTTCCTGTCAGAGCTCTCCGTTCTCAGAGTGCAGGTTTACTCGTAGTTCCTAGAGTGTCTAAATGTAGATTTGGAGGGTGGGCGTTCTGCTATCAGGCACCACTACTATGGAACCAACTTCCAATCTGGGTTAAGGGGGCTGACACCACCTCCACCTTTAAAACTAAACTTAAAACATTTCTGTTTAGTAAAGCCTGTAGTTAGTGTTTAGTAAACCTCTAGCTGGTGTTGGTAAATCTCTAGGTAGTGTAAACCTTAGTGTGTCAGAGTCGCTCCTGTAGTTTCTTGTGCTGGCCCCCCCTTCTCCTCCCTTTTATCTCTTTTGTCCATGTTGCAGCATCCTTTGCCGGACACCGGAACCTGCAGGTGGTCGTGGGTGGCTTGTAGCTTGCATTACGGAGCACAAGTCTTTCCCCGACCCTGCACCCCAACCTGGGACTTGCTGATTGGGCCGGAGCTTCGGGAGCTGCGTGCTGGCCTGCGGTCCCCACCCCTGGTCATCCCGTTGCTGGCCCCCCCTTCTCCTCCCTTTTCTCTCTTTTGTCCTGCAGGTGGTCGTGGGTGGCTGTAGCTTGCATTACGGAGCACAAGTCTTTTCCTGACCCTGCACCCCAACCTGGGACTTGCTGATTGGGCCGGAGCTTCGGGAGCTGCGTGCTGGCCTGCGGTCCCCACCCCCGGTCATCCCGTTGCTGCTTCCACCTGCCTGCTGTGCTGTTGCCGTCCCTGACCCACCAGTCTGGCCCTCGGCAGGAGGGTCCCCCCTGATGAGCCTGGTCCTGCTCAAGGTTTCTTCCCTCCTAAAGGGGAGTTTTTCCTTGCCACTGTTTGGCTTAAGGTTTTTCTCCCACTAGGGGAGTTTTTACCTGCCATTGTTTATGTAATAACTGCTCGGGGGTCATGTTCTGGGTATGGGTCTCTGTAAAGCGTCTAGAGACAACTCTGTTGTATTAGACGCTATATGAATAAAATTGAATTGAATTAAATTGAAAACTCTGCGAGAGGATTTTCCTAATCTTTGCAATATTACGCGTATGGAAAAATGCTATTTTACAAATCCTGATCGAAAACAACACCAAGGTTTCTCACAGTTGCACTGGAAGCCATCGCAACACCATCTAATCCATTCCTAAGATGCTCTGGACCAAGAATGATAACCTCTGTTTTATCTAAATTTAGAAGCAAAAAATTTCCGGACATCCAGTCCTTGATGTCCCTAAGACATGCCTGAAGTTTAACCAACGGTTCTGTCTCATCTGGTTTTATAGAAAAATAGAGCTGCTTATCATCAGCATAGCAATGAAAGTGTATGCCGTGATTCAACTTGAATAAAGGGCCACTAGAGCCCCCAAAAAAATGTTTCAATTTGAGAGGCCTTATTGTGAAACTATACATTTTGTTCTGTGGACCAATGTTGCTATTTCACATTTTGATGTGAGAATGGGTTGGTGTAACGGTGAACCCAAATATTTCCTACAGCAGTGCTGCACATTTCAACTGTGAAAGCTTGTCATTGTATTGACATATACTGAAAGCTCTAAATGGATTTAATTAGATTGTAGATAGCATTTCAAATCATCAAACCGCTCCTTCAGCAGGACGCAGAGGTTTTACAGCAGCTCTTTGTCTCTGAGGGCTGAAACCCTGCTCTGGGCGTTGATGTATTGGACTGCAGAGAGCTGTGCTGGAGTTCATTATGATGACTTACACAAGGAAAGATCCGCTCTCTGCTCTAATGGACATCCACCAGAGTTACGCCACCAAACTGTGAATCAAACTGTGAATACGTACTAATACCTGAGCTGCAGAGGTGAGCTGTTGTCTTTTTTTCGCTAAAGTGCAGTTATAGTTGCTCTAAACTGAAAGTGACAGGTTGGTGTGCAACGCAATAACGAGGGGAGTTTTTGTTTACCTGACTAAAATGATTTCTGTTCCTCCAACAATGACGCCGCGCTCATATTTGTGTGAGTGTGAATGTGTCACAGCCGTTAAACGTGTCACTCCTGTCACAGTTGAGGTGTGAAGGTTAATTATGAACAGCTCAGACAAAGACTGGAGCTAACGAGACATATGGGTAATAATCAATTGCTTTTAATGGCCTCGTAAAGACAAGAACAGAAAACAATCAAATGAATCATTGAATGTTTTAATGTGTTTTCATTTTCATTTCTTCAAAGTTAAACTCTGCCCTTGAAGAAATTATTTTCCCTCCCTCTCATAGCGCTTTAAACTCAGTTTTACTGATGTCACACATTTCTTCACACTAGATATTTAAAAATTAAACCGAAGCATAAATCCCTGTGTTATTAAAATGTTTATGTTCCTAAAATACAGATTAAATTGTTAGGCTCACTCGAGGATAGAAATAGCCAAATGTGCCAGGGACCCCAAAAGCAAAGACACTGAGACTGAAGTTGCAAACGAAAGGATTTAATGTGTATACTCAATCCGGGGGAGGTGGACGGAACGATGGAGCGGGGAGACACTGGATTGTCTGGAGGGAGCCTGGAACACAAGGAAACAACAGTTAGGACCAAAAATAGCAGATCTACAAAATCTCACAAACCACAGAGCTGTGCTGGCTTCTGGCTGAGGGGCTCGTGGCACAACAGTACCCCCCTCCTCAGGGGAGGCACCGGACGACCGACCTGGAGCACCCGGATTGTGCTGGTAGAAGTCATCCAACCAGGAAAGGTCTGCAAGGTAGGACCGGGGCACCCAGCTACGGTCTTCAGGGCCAAAGCCCTCCCAGTCCACCAAGTACTGGAAACCTCAGGGCAGGGTCATGGTAAGCAGGGGGAACACCAGTGGGATCGGGTGGAGAGGACATGAAACCTGGACCACCGGGAGGAGACAAGGCGGAGCGCAGACAGGCCGCATGGCAAGCAGTGCTCCAACCCAAGATCCGACCAGAGGCCCAGGAGATGTGCGGCTCATGCCTCTCCAACCAGGGTCTACCCAACACCAGGGGCGCAGTGGGAGCATGAAGAACGAAAAAACAGATGGACTCGGAGTGGTTACCAGAAAGAGTGAGCGTGAGAGGCTCAGTGGAATAAGAGATGGTACCCAAGGAGTGCCCGTTGATACCCCGGTGGGAAAAAGTGCGGTTCAGGGGAACTAAAGGGATGCCCGCCTGGCGAGCTAGGGAGATGTCCATGAGACTTTCGTCCGCACCGGAATCAATGAGGGCACTAACAGACAGCGTCTCTTGGTCCCAGGAGAGAGTAGTGGGGAAAAGACGGTTGGGACTATTCTTGGGCTGAGAAGTTGCCTTGCTCACCAGTATAGCCCCTACTGGCGAGCATGACCCTTTTGGGCGGATCGGACAGGCTTGGATGTAATGTCCCGACTCCCCACAGTAGAGACACAGCTGGTTGGACATTCTCTGTTCTCTCTCGTGTCGTGAGAGGCGCGGACGGTCAATCTCCATGGGTTCCGCAGGCTCGGATGTAGTAGGGGGCAGCATGAGTGAATGGGGGTCTGGACTTGCTGTATAGAATGACGCACCATGGGACACTGGAGCAGAGCGGCTGGGCCTGCGTTGGTCAGCACGGCGGTCATGGAGTCGGGTGTCCATCTTGAGCGCCAGGGATACGAGCTCGTTGAGGGTCGTTGGACTGTCACGGACAATAAGATCCTTAACGGAATCATTCAGACCTTTGCGATATGCACTCAGCAGGGCGTGGTCATTCCAACGGCTCTCCGCCGCAAGGATGCAAAACTGCAGTGTATACTGGGCCACAGAACGTGACCCCTGGCGGATGGCTAGCAAACGGCTCGAAGCATCTTGGCTGTCTGCAGGGTGATCAAATACTGCTTGAAACTCACTCTTGAATTGACTGTAGTTGATGGCGAAGGCTGGGTTGTTCCCTACTGCGGCAATAGCCCAGCTGAGGACATCGTCGACCAGCAAGGACATGACCAGGGCAATCTTCGACCCATCAGAAGAGTATCTCGAAGGCAGATGAGTAAAAAGTAACTTACATTGTGCCAAGAAGCCCTTGCTCTGATCAAAATTTCCATTAAAAGGCCTAGGACTGACTAAGCCAGGCTCAGAATGAGCTTGCTGGTGGGCAGGAAGGACTGGGTTTACAGGAAGGTTGGAAGAACTGGGACTAGGGCCTCTGTTGGCGGTGACTTGGTCTCTAAGGGCATCCAAGGACCGTTGTATGCCAGACAAGGCCCCTGATAAGGAGTTAATCTGGGACGAAAGGGCAGCCACAGAACCCACCGTGGACTGAGATGTCTTCTCAAGATCCGCAATCTGGGATTGGACAGTGGGGAAGGCCTTCTTTAATTCCTGTCGCAGTGCGGAAAGTTCAGTAGCTTGACCAAACACTAGCTCCTGTAATTCTGGAGGTTTCTCTGCCCTTGGAGCCCTGGCTTGGCTCATGTGGGCTTAGACGTTCTGTTAGGCTCACTCGAGAATAGAAATAGCCAAATGTGCCAGGGACCCCAAAAGCAAACACACTGAGACTGAAGTTGCAAACGAAAGGATTTAATGTGTAAACTCAATCCGGGGGAGGTGGATGGAACGGTGGAGCGGGGAGACACTGGATTGACTGGAGGGAGGCTGGAACACAAGGAAACAACAGTTAGGACCAAAAATAGCAGATCTACAAAATCTCACAAACACCAGAGCCTAAACTTTCTGCTGCAGGTACCTGCCACAGTAGTCAACGTCTAAGCCCTGAGCGTTGTCTCCCAGCAGCTTATGAAGGCAGCCGTTGATCATGATGGTGGAGCAGCTGGGCTGATTGGAATCCGCCACAGCTGTGCTGGCTGCTGGCTGAGGGGCTCGTGGTGCTGGCTGCTGGCTGAGGGGCTCGTGGCACAACATAAATTAGTTAAATTAATTATAAATTCCCATGATTCCTTATTATATTAAATATATCCTTATTATATGTAAAACAGCTGTCACAGATGGCTCACATTTACTCTGAATACTCTGGTACACAGAACAGTAAAGGAAGGTGGTCAACACCAGCCAGAGCATAACCCCTCCACCACTGTGCTTGACAGTGGGTATGAGGCATTACTCGGTTCATTATCAGCAGATATGATGAGCTTTGTTGTGGGTGGATGGAGGATCAGCTCTGCTGAGAGCAGTCCTGATTATGGAGTCTGCCAGCAGTAGGGAAGAAGGACCTTTGGTACGGTTCTCTCTTGCACCGCGGCTGAAGAAGCTGCTGATGGTGCTTTCCAGAACTCCAACAGTCTCATGTAGGGGGTGGGAGTCGTAGTTTATGATCAATGACAGCTTTGCCATCATCCCCCTGTTGCCCACCACTTCCACCGAAAGAAAGACAGATAGACGAAACTTGATTCCTCCCAATGCAACTGTCCAGTAGCTCCTACAAACCACTTATCGATAATAAAAGTTAAAATGTGGGCATAAAGGACAGTTTAAAAATTAAATCAATACTAAAGCTGCACATTCCACAGTCCAGTCCAGCTACGGCTGAGGTGATGTGTTTAGAAGCACCGCTGCCATCTGTCTGTATATGATGGTGTAAGACTATTTGAACCTTTAAAAGTCAGGAAAAGAACAATATGTAGCCCTTAAAGACCATCAGATCAACTTTACTTGACTAAAATTCAGCTGTTGCACATGTTCTGTATACAAACTTCTAATAAAAACTACTGGAAAAACTAACTGGCCGGAAATAAACACAAAAATGCAAGACAACACAATAAGGAACAAAAAGGCAGACTGAACGGTGTAGCATTCCCCATAACTCCCCTGGATGCTATTCAAATGTCCTTTGATTGCAATATTGTGCATAATAATTCAATAAAAAAGTCCACAAACCTCCTAACTAAATTATCAGTGGCCGGCTACAGGAGAAAAGTCAGCAGAATCTAATGATTAGCAGGTGCGACATTAGACCTTCACCGGTTAATCTGAGTAAAAACACAAGGCCAAAGTATTCACCGGAGGCACCTTTTATTGACTTTTATCATTTCTTTTACTGTCTCCACATGCTGCACAAGTACAGTTTGAAGTTCTTCGTGGCTCAATCTAAAGCAGTTTATGAAGCTCAAAGCTGTGGCTGTTTCATTTCTTAGTCAGATATTCAAAAGGTATGGTCCAAAAAATATGGCACAGTGTGTGAAATGTAGATAAAGTTGAGCGGGCGCCATTTGTAGAGGCTGTAGTTCTTGTGCGGGCAGCACAAGTTCGAGTCCCGGCCTGTCACTCTATACTGTCCCCCCCTCTCTCTACCCGTTTCCTGTCTACCTACTTTCTCAATAAAGGCCACTAGTGCCACAAAAAAAACATTAAAATAAAAATGTAGATTCAAATCTCATCTCATAAACCCACATTTCACTCACAGTGGAACATAGAAACATAAAAGGAATTAAAGCTGCAAGCAGCGATGAGCGGGCCCTCGCACCCTTGTGCACGTTCAGGCTGCAGTGGTAGCTTGTATGACTTGATGTAGATTCTTCAGGCCTGGACATTTAGTGGATGATACCACCCACAAGTCTCTATATCAAACCATTCAAAAGTTATGGCAGAAAGTAGGAACTATCAGATATCGACCAATCAGATGAAGGAGCGGGGCTAATTTGCACCAATTATGTTCAAGGACTCAAAACCATGTCCGATGACACCACCCACGACTCTTTATGTCAAAGCATTCAAAAGTTATTGCAGAAAATCGGAACTATCACATATCGACGAATCAGATGAAGGGGGGGGCGCGCTTTCTGGTGTCTAGCATTGCCACGGTAATGCTTTTGACTGAGAAAAGTAATGCACGATGGAGACGCACATTTTGATGTATAACACACCTGGGTGCACGTTACGGTTCGGGCCGTATTAACTGCCGAAGGAATGGCATAAATTGCACCAAATTTACACGATAAATTCAGAATGGCCGACTTCCTGTTCGGTTTCGGCCATAGCGCCAATAGACTTTTCTTTAAGTTGCGACATGATACAGCTGTGTACCGATTTTCGTGCATGTACGTCCAACCGTATTGTGGGGCTTGAGGCACAAAGATATCCACGCCAGGGGTTAATTTGTGCCGGATCCTGCCGGAACAGGATCCGGCACCTCTCGATTTTGGCCTCCCTGTGTTCCGGGACTTATTTGGGCAGATCCGGCATCTCTCGTATATATATAAAACAATAATAATATAAAAAAGTGTAACTTTTTAAATAACTGCGTTATTTTGAGGTTGATGCAGCTGCGTCTCTCTGCCTGCAGTCACTGCACTGTGTCCAGCAATGTCCCGCCCACAGCACCATCTGATTGGTTACACACAGAGACAGGCACGGGAAACAGCCAATCAGCGGTGAAGGCTGTGCATGCTCTGTGCTCACACAAACAGAGGAGCGGAGAATAAGTTTAGCCGGGTAGAGAAGCTCCGGAGAGGATATCTATGTTTCCAAGGTAAGTTAAGGCAGCAGACACCCTATTATTGTTATTCTAGCTTTCCAAAGTGCACCAGATTGATGCATTTAAATGCATTATGCTCAAAAAATTTCTCGGGGGGGAACAAATTATCTCCAAAAATCAGTGTGATGTCCATTCCTGGTAACAAACTGATGACATCCATGGTTTCCACAGAAAATATCTGGATATCTGGATATCTGGAAAGATCTGGATTCATCTGAACACAGGACAATTTCCCACATTGCCTCAGTACATTTTTACTAATCTTTGGCAGATTAGTCCAACTTCTAAACCAGCCAGAAGTCACAAGCGCATGTTCTTACAGCGTTGGTCCCAATTAGAGGCCAACATCCAGTTTTCTGGCTTGAGTTCAAAAAGGAACTACAGAAACCTCCAGTTCCACTACTGACCAATACGCTCTGGATCCAGACCTGCAGTTCCACTATTAGCCCCTAGAGTCTAAATCCAGACTGACCGGTGGACTGCTGGACGGCTGGACTGCCTGTAGATCATCAGGTTCTATCTCAGCAAGCAATATTCACTTCAGATCTTTTTAGGAACCTTCCAAGCTGACACCACAAACCAACATTATCTGAAACAAGTCAGAGTGTGTCAGAGTTTAAAAGAGGATGAGTGGAGCTTGGGATCTGTGGAAAGCTCCAAGTCTGCCCCCTCACGCTGAAACCATTGAGGTTTACAACTGAGTAGTATAGTAGTAAATCTATTCCAAGTGACTCTACCTGTCATCTTTAGTCTTTCCTTACTAGTGGTCTACACCAGTGGTCCTCAACCTTTTTTCAGTGATGTACCCCCTGTGAAATATTTTTTCAGCCAAGTACCCCCTAACCAGTGCAAAGCACTTTTGGTTGTAAAAAAAAAAGACCTAAAACAGAGCACTGTGCCATCAGTAACTGATTTATTAAACATAAAATTATTGCTGCTACGCTTCAACCACGACTCCATCGTTGGTCCAAGTGATTGACAGGTGAAGCCAGGTGGTGATTGACAGGTTAGGTGGAACCATCCTGGTGTGGGGGATTCTCTGCGTTTTAGGATAATAAGTTGAATAGCCTACTCCTGAAGATAAAATTAATTTTATGAACTTATATTTTCCTCAATTATTTATTAAATATTTATTTTTAAAGGATTTTTGCATTGATGCTACTTTTTAAATATATGTATATTTTAAAATCTCACGTACCCCCTGTAGTGCCTTCACGTACCCCCATTTGAGAACCACTGGTCTACACTCCTAAACTCTCTCACTCTCTCTCTCTCTCTCTCTCTCTCTCTCTCTCTCTCTCTCTCTCTCTCTCTCTCTCTCTCGCTCTCTCTCTCTCTCTCTCTCCCTCAGAGATCCAGAGGAATTGAAAGTTGTAAAGATGCAGATCTGAGCGGACACCAGGATTCAACCCTCCACAGTTTGTCCCTACAACCCATCTGTGTCCATCTATAGGTGTGAATGGTAAAAATTCATACACTTTTTGTTTATATGTGTTTGTTTTTGCACTGCCAATGTGTGTTGGGCTTTTAAAATGGCAGTCGGTGGCTGACAGAGATGGATGTGGTCGGCTTGCTGCAATCAAATCACACAGAGGTTTGTATGACTGCAGAGCTACTGTGCCTGTTTAATAAATGTATTCGCCTGTGCGTCCTTGGCAGAACGATCGATTTTTACAAATGTTTTTCTCGAGGGCATCTACTGCTGGATTTATGATGGAGTAGAAACACTGCAACCGTCCACAGACTGCAAACCTCATCATCCCAACTTCCCACAAAACTTTTCCCTAACACCACTGTCTCCAGGGAGAGGGGAGTAAGTGACACATGTTACTATAGTATAGACTGGATTTCTCAGTCCATGTTTCTGCAGACACTCCACCATTGCACCTCAATATCCTTCCATGTTGAGAGGATGAAACCTCCACCAGAATCATTCAGTCATTCATGTAAACCATCTGCTTTTGTGATTGGACGTCTTTACCAGGGGGTAGGCAACCCTGGTATTATTATTACTCTGGCCAGATATTTTATTTTATTTTATTTTTGTGGGTTTGGGTTTTCAATGTAAACATTTTAAGTTTAAATTGAAAATGTGTTCAATAATAATCGAAACCAAATCGAGTGACAGTGTGTGTGTGTTGTTCTTTGTGTGAAGTCAATGACATTTACAGTCAATAGATTTCTCAGTTATTCAGGGCTTTTTAATTATATATATATATATATATATATATATATATATATATATATATATATATATATATATATATATATATATATATATATATATATATATATATACATGTATATAAATGTATTACTAATTTACCTAACGAGTGAGTGGCTCCGTTAGGGGAACACTGGAGCCGCCGGGGCCCGGGGCCCCTCACCGGTCCGGTCCGTGAGCAGCTCCGGCAGCTCCGGAGTTCAGCTAAAAACTTAGTCCATGCAAAAACAAAGTTGTAGACAAATATAAATAACATAAAAAAATAACGTCACTTACCGCTGACTCGTGTGCAATTGGCGGGTCCGTACTGTGGGAACTGATCCTTTTATGAGGGTAAATGTTGATGCAAAACCTCATTTTAACTCTCCCTCGCTGTGGAAACCGGTGGAAAACAGTCACCGCTTCTAAACAATGATTGAAGCTCCAGCCGGCGGAGAAAGTTGTGGGCGTGGTTTCAGCAGCGGAGGACGGCCTATGGAAATCTCAGATTCAGAACGGCTCAAAAAAGTCACATGACACTGGAAGATTCATTCGGGCGAGGGTCACAGACCCTGCAGATTTTCATGGGATTTTATCTTCCCTGTGTTGGCAGGGTGAGGAGAGACCACTTTATATATGTTAAAACAAGAAAAAACGTGTTTTTCATAATAGGTCCCCTTTAATTATTCGGGGCGCCACCTGGGCTCTAACCAGGAAAATAATAACTTTACAGCAGAATCAGTCTCCAAATAGAGATTATTCTGCAGAGTAGTACATTTTACTATTATCTCTACAGAATAACCGTTGAAAGGGCTACGAGTTTGGCTCTAGCTCTGTCAAAAAAGCCATTGTTGAAGATATTTGCAAAACAACACAAACAACTTCTATCATCAAAATCAATCAGAATTTATTTACATTTGTGTCAAGGTGTCAAGCAGATGGAAAAACGACACCTAAATAAATCCTGACGGCACGCTACATTAAAAACATAAACACTAACCATAAGAAAAAACAACAAGGATAAAACGTTAACTGCACAAAAGAAAATAAATAAAAATAATTAACACGTGGTACGAATCTTTTGATCATCTGTGTTTCAAAACATGGCTGCACGTGGCCAACAAGATGGCTGCACCCTAGTCACACCACGTGCAATAAGATACGGTGTTAAACCGTGGATAACTGGCGAAAACGGCGCCACAAAATGAACAAACAACAGTAATATGCATTAAGTAAACAACGTTGAACACAAAGGTAGCTCTAAACCGCTCTAAATTAAACTGATCGCCCAAAACCATAAAACCTCACGCCTCTCCTTTAATTCCGGATCGGGAAGGACTGCGGGTTCTTTCAGGTGCTGGGAGGGCCCTCGGCCCGGGTCGGCTTGGTTCGGCTCTGATCCCACCGCAGATCGTTTCTGCCGGGGATTCTCCGGTAGCGGGCGACTCGGTCGACCCCTCTTCCACTTCTAACTCTGAAACATAAAGGCAGTTTTGCAGCGTACAACAGCCGGGCGATCCCTCCGGATCTACGGAGCCTTTGACGCAGCCTCCAGGCGCGCGGTTCGGTCCACTATCAAAAGTGCCATTCCCGTTTCATCACCGAGGCGTGGGCTCACGGATGCAGGAGGATCTGGCTTCTCGGGCTGGTGTGGGCACGGCCACACTTCGCCAGGAGGATCGGGTCCGAAGATTGAGCCAGCTTTAAAGTCAAATTTCACATATTCACCAAAATGTTCATAAGAGTTCAATAAATTCATAATCCCTCATGAGTCCATAATCACATGGGCAGTAGCCCAACATATGCCATACATATATATATATATATATATATATATATATATATATATATATATATATATATATGTATATATATATATATATATATATATATATATATATATATGTATATATATATATATATATATATATATATATATATATATATATATGTATATATATATATATATATATATATATATATATGTATATATATATATATATATATATATATATATATATATATATATATATATATATTGTATATATTTGTATATATATAAACTCTTTTCCAGTTCAGTGATGAAGATGATGATGAAGAAGATAAAGTTTTCAGAGCCACCAGCTGAGAGACTGACTGTTTTCTGTTGAATCTGGGCTGGTTTGTTAAATATTCATTGGAGACAGACAGCTTCTGTTTGATATTTGATTTGACCTTCAGATTTGCCAAATCTCATTGGTTATGGAGCAAAATACTTATGGAGATGTGTTTGTCTAAACACACACACACACACACACACACACACACACACACACACACACACACACACACACACACACACACACACACACACACACACGTGCGTACATCAATCCAAGCATTCTTAGACAATAAGGTTCTTTTGTATAACTCTGAATCTGATTCCAAAAACACAATGTGTGTTTGGAATCAGACCAGCTGGATGGGTGTGTTTTGTCCACCAGTGAGTGGGTTTCTATGGATATGGACAAATCAACATCTCACAGTTTCTAGGGTTTTAATTGGAAGCAGTTTCGACGAGAAATTGGAGTGGGGGGCATTTGCCATTGGACTACAGGTCAGGATTCAGACCGTGATCGTTTTCCCAATGATTGCAGCATTTTGTAAGAAAAACATGCTCAACCAAGTGACTTATTCTGCACTCCAACCATGTAGAGCTTCTAAAGACTCTTAATGGAACAAGCACACTATTATGAGCATTTATGAAGTGTTAAATAAGTTATATAGGAAAGATATGTAATAAACCTCTACCTTGCAAAGCTGGTCATGATGTAGTACTTTTAGCTGGGCGTAGACCTATGTCCAATCACTTTCTAAACTTCCTGAAACCATTTTACAAATGAATACATTGATTGTTTGCACCTAAATGATTTGTGTAAATAATTTCAGTGAGGTTTAAGTCCAAATGTTAGTTCGGAACTGTTGGAGAACTGTGTTTCTGCACTCCAACTATGCAGCAGCAAGAATGAGACACAAGACAGAGAGAGGTTAGATTCAACAATCTTATTACTTGTACAAGGAGTAGTCAGGCAGCTTAACATAAGTGTCAGATTCCTCCTGGCTACTGAAGTTAATACAGATGTAGGCCACGTATATAGTCATAGTTACAAATCAATCAGATTGAAAGCCTTCAGTTGTCTCCAAGGTTTATCTGATTCAATCATGACTACGACTGTGACAATCAATCGCAGTCTTGTAGTTACATTCAATAGGGCAAAAGTGCCTCTTCCAACACTCTTCTAGTTTAATTCCATAGGTCAAAAGCCGCTTCCAACACTCATCTTGTCACCGTATTTTTCCACTTGTAAAGCTGTGAGTATAATGATAGTTACAAACATTATAAAACATAGATAATTTACATACATTTTAATAACATTTCCCTCCTGTTTATCAATGTTTTATTTATTTTATTACATCAATGTTGTACATCTTCTCTCGATTTCCTGTACACATTTCATTTGTCATCACTCATGCCGTGGTTTCTACATCCTCATGTTTTATGATCACTGTAAATATTCATCAGTATGTTGCACCAAAGAAAAATAAATTTCATCCTGGGTCAAAACATCTCTGACTGATACAGATTTCATGATCATTTGGTGGATACAAGGTACAAGGTAATATACAGGAGGTAAAAGAACAAAATAAAATCAACACTACTACTAAAGGAATCAAAAATGTTGCCAATATGTATTAAATAGGCCCTGTAGTCATCCATCTCCATAAATCAAAGCCTGTATTATCAGAGTCACGGTTCTTCATCTGATTCAGCAGGTCTTGTAGATGTTCATGAAGAGAGGTTAGATTATGGGTCTCATCTGGGATCAAGGTACAAAATGAGTCTCCTATTACTGCACAGGTACCCCCTTGTTCAGCTAACAATGAATCTAACGCCATTCTATTTTGTAGAGTCATCATTCTTAAAGAAGCACAATGTAACTTTTCCAGCTTAATCTAATATTTCATCATCATCATTGTGATGGAACATCAACTTCCAACAGGTTTAATGAACCTCTGTCATGGTCTGAGGGGTCTGTATCTCCTTCACTGGCACTATGTAACTTTGAGGAGCATGGTAGGAACCCTTCCACACTAAAAAACTACACATTTTTACGACTTTGACTGCTTTACGGCATACGTCACTTCCCCCTCCTTCCCCATTCGTAGTGGATACAAAGCTGGGCGGGGCGTGGAGCGCAGAGCTCAGCAGAAGCTGGTGTCATGGCCCAAGCAGCGGAAAAACCCAAGAAAATAAAAGTTTTATCGGAGGAGGAGAAAAAAGAGAGCAGGAGAGTAACAAGCTAAATGCCCGGACAAAAAAAATAAAAAAAATGTATTAAAAAATGCCCGGACAAGAATAAAGACAAGAATAAACATTGGCCCGGCGTTCACTCGCTGGCGTGAGCTGAAAGACGAGGAGGGATGTCCGACAAGAGAGACAGAATTGTTATGATATAAATGTAAAAGTAGAGTTCTATGTTCAATAAGAATCAAAATTAGAATGTACATACATACATACATGTATGTATGTACGTACATGTATGTATGCACATTAGGGGTGTAACAATATATCGTGCCACGAAATTTTGCGATACAAAAACGCCACAATACGTGTCGTGGAGGTGACAAAGTGTATCTGATATTGGATTATTAATATTAATCTATTGTGTTGACTAGTAACGACCGCGCCTCGACCCGTGGACCAAAATCTTCCTCCGCTCAGAAGAAACTAGTTCCGTTTTGGTCCCGTTCACGGGACTCTTGCAGGGTTTTGAGCTCTGAACTTTTACTTATGTAAGGCTGGTGTAGAGTTAAGCCTTACCTTATTAAATTAAACCTTTTTGGGGTCGTGAGTAGGATAAACACGGGGACAACTTCTGCTGAGTTCCAGTGTACTTTAATGTCCCTCAACAGTGTAGGATTTTAGAACATCAACACAGCCCCTAGTGCCGTACTGTGGCGTATCACTCCGCACAATCTAAAACAGACTAATCACTACAGATAAACTGACTAGTGTCATTATAGTCCCTGATTTACATCAGAATATAAAGAATATATTTATAAAATAATGAACCCTGAATTACCAAAATAACCTTAACAAAAATAAATCTCCTCTTACACTTATAAGGTGAGCATGAATCAATCTTTTTTATGATGTAAAATTGTATGTATGTATTTACTTTTATTTATTTATTTATTTATTTAATTTTAGTTGTTAAATTTCTGGAAAAGAAAAAAGTCAAATCATACATGAGAGAAACTATTCAGTTTGTGGCAAAATATTTGTACTTGTATGAAACTGAAGATGCATAATGCAAACCTGACATTTACTTTTAGTTCAGTTTGTGGAAAATGGTTGGCCTGGCTTTCTCTTTAAAACTTAAACAGTTATAAAGCATTACAAACTGTAATAATAGGGCAAATGCACAGCATTGTTTTGTATTTCAGGATCAGGATTTGTCGTTTAAACCATATGTCAATCAGGTTTGTAAAATAGCCTTTTTCCATCTCCGTAATATTGCAAAGATTAGGAAAACCCTCTCACAGAGTGATGCAGAAAAACTAGTTCATGCGTTTGTATCTTCTAGACTAGATTACTGTAATGTGTTGTTAGCAGGATGTCCAAGTAATTTGCTGAATAGGCTCCAGCTGATCCAAAATGCAGCAGCACGAGTACTGACAGGAATTAGCAGGAGAGACCATGTCTCTCCAGTGTTAGCGTCGCTCCATTGGTTACCCGTAAAATTCAGAATCCAATTTAAAATTGTATTACTTGCGTATAAAGCCCAAAACGGCTTAGCTCCGCATTATTTGCAAGACCTGATAGTGCCTTATGTTCCTGTCAGAGCTCTCCGTTCTCAGAGTGCAGGTTTACTTGTAGTTCCTAGAGTATCTAAATGTAGATTTGGAGGGCGGGCGTTCTGCTATCAGGCACCACTACTATGGAACCAACTTCCAATCTGGGTTAAGGGGGCTGACACCACCTCCACCTTTAAAACTAAACTTAAAACATTTCTGTTTAGTAAAGCCTATAGTTAGTGTTTAGTAAACCTCTAGCTGGTGTTGGTAAATCTCTAGGTAGTGTAAACTTTAGTGTGTCAGAGTCGCTCCTGTGGTTTCTTGTGCTGGCCCCCCCTTCTCCTCCCTTTTCTCTCTTTTGTCCATGTTGCAGCATCCTTTGCCGGACACCGGAACCTGCAGGTGGTCGTGGGTGGCTTGTAGCTTGCATTACGGAGCACAAGTCTTTCCCCGACCCTGCACCCCAACCTGGGACTTGCTGATTGGGCCGGAGCTTCGGGAGCTGCGTGCTGGCCTGCGGTCCCCACCCCTGGTCATCCCGTTGCTGGCCCCCCCTTCTCCTCCCTTTTCTCTCTTTTGTCCTGCAGGTGGCCGTGGGTGGCTTGTAGCTTGCATTACGGAGCACAAGTCTTTTCCTGACCCTGCACCCCAACCTGGGACTTGCTGATTGGGCCGGAGCTTCGGGAGCTGTGTGCTGGCCTGCGGTCCCCACCCCCGGTCATCCCGTTGCTGCTTCCACCTGCCTGCTGTGCTGTTGCCGTCCCTGACCCACCAGTCTGGCCCTCGGCAGGAGGGTCCCCCCTGATGAGCCTGGTCCTGCTCAAGGTTTCTTCCCTCCTAAAGGGGAGTTTTTCCTTGCCACTGTTTGGCTTAAGGTTTTTCTCCCACTAGGGGAGTTTTTACCTGCCATTGTTTATGTAATAACTGCTCGGGGGTCATGTTCTGGGTATGGGTCTCTGTAAAGCGTCTAGAGACAACTCTGTTGTATTAGACGCTATATAAATAAAATTGAATTGAAATTGAATTGTATTTTGTGTCTTTCAAATAAAAGATTTTTTTCCAGTCATATGTTCCTCATTCAAGGTTGTTAAAAAAATACTGCTCTAATATCGTACCGTATCGTTATCGTGACCTCAATATCGTGTATCGTACCGTATCGTGAGATTAGTGTATCGTTACACCCCTAATGTACATACATGTATGTACATACAGGGGATTCGTCTTGGGTTCTAGTATTTTTCCTGAGAACTGTAAAATTGTGCAGGGCTGATCTGCAAAATATAAGGAATGGGCATTCAGTTATTCACAGGTTATAAAGTATTTTTTTATTTATTTATTTTTTTTATTTTGTCAGTAAGTATGTTGGACTAGCGTATGACGTTTGTAATTTGGGGCGCATTATCTGGCTGAAACAGGATGGGGGGTCGGCGGGGGTTTCACTAATAAAACCAAGTTGAAATTAGTGATTTTCAACTTCATCATATTATATTGTTTAGCCAAAAATAGATACATTACCTCTTCACTATCCATCCTGCAAACGACCGCTGAAAACAGAAAAGTAGTTTTGAAAGTCCGTCCCGTCTTATTTCATTCACTATCAAAACAAATGCAGCGACGGGGACAGGAGTTTTCCGGCAGTACGCGCTGGTGCTCATGGGAAATGTAGTGTTCTTTCTGGTAAAGCACTACTGCTTTTGTCCACAGGAGCCGCCAAACTCAACAAAAACTGAAAGTTACGTTGTGCTGCTTTAAAGCCTTCATTTCAGGTTTAATACAGTATCTGCACCGTTTTGTCCATTAGCTCTGTTCATTTTTCCAAATCTAACGCTGTTTCGTTTATGCTGTGAACAGCATTTGCTGTGCCATATGGGGGAAAAATACTTCCCAAAATCCCTTTCCAATTGGGATTTTGTTTCGTTTCGAAAGTTCGTACCCATGTCACGCTTCCGTCGATACAAATCCACATGTCCATACCATATTATTTGGGCAGGAGTATCCATACTCGCCGGGAATTCTCACGGTCATGTTCCATATTCCGTTATTTCCTCCGACAGATTCATTACGCGTAGACAGTGCAGTTAGGTTCAACTGTGTCCTAAAGGGAGAGGACTAATCCTTAAAAGGAATTTGGTATGGGTTAGTTCATTTTAAATACTCGTTGGCCTTTAAACAGGATGCATTTAAAACACGTAAGCATGTGGTAGTAGAGTTACCTAAGAACAAATCCTCATTGTTGCTTCTATATCTTTCTATACACAAAGGTGCTAAAATAGTCCACGGGACAGAATGGTGAGACATAACCCCTCGTGTAATAGTAATATTGGTTTCTCTTGTAAAGTGGAGGGATCCCTTTACTGAGGTGGCTTTACATCTATAGTCCAATTAAAATCATTTCCCATAATTTCTTTTCTTACTTTCTGATCATACATGAATGTAGTTAAAACGTCTTTGATCGGTACCGGACAGGGCATGCTGAGAGGACTATCAGGGGTAGCATGCAGAATCTTAGAACACACATAACAACTCTCATAGGTGTAGTTCCTTGCAATAACAGCCACAACCTTAAACCATAAGTTGTCATTAACATAGTGGTGATCTATTGTGTTTATTTCTTTTATGTCTTGTAATACCTGATACAGTCCACCAGATAATAGCACATCCTAGGACACCTGCACACGGCACAAGGAGCAGAATTCTCATTTTTGACCCCTACTGGAGAAGGTGGATCCATTGGTTACTTCACTGGGTTTGAGACATGTGGGTCGCTAGTCAGCTCACCTCTCTTTGTAGTCAGACTTATCACCACCTTCCCCGGTCCTACTGTAAAAACCTCTGCTTCTTACAATGTGACAGATGAAGGCCCTTTCTGCTATTTTTACTGCAGTTGGTGTAGTAAGCAATACCTGAAATGAACCTTCCCACCTTGGTGAGGTCCAATTTTTTCTTTTGATGTTCTTGATCAGCACCCAGTCTCCAATCTTAATGATTCCCCCAGTGTCCTGTAGGGGGAGAGAATCACCTTTTTATTAACATTCATCACCTCTTTACTCTGGAGAAATCGTCTCATAAAGTCTACCAGATCAATCCCTCTATCTCTGTCAGGACTTATCATTCAAAATTGGGGGATGAAATATCTTTTCCCAAATATTTCAAAAGGTGTCAAACCAGTTGTCATATTATGAGTTATGTGCATGTGGAGCTTTACTAAATCTAGGCAATATATCCAATTTTGTCCTGTCTCTTCCATTACTTCCATTCTATTTTTATAATACCTTTATGTCTCTCACCCAGTCCGGCACTTTGAGGGTGATATGCATAGAGATGTTTTAATTCTATCCCCATTTGTTATCCTATACTTTTTATCACTTGATTCACAACATGAGTGTCATTATTACTATGAATTATTTTAGGCATCCCAAAACGGGGAATTAACTCTCTACATAATATTTTTGCTACTGCTACAGCATCAGGGTGGGCGGCTTACCGGGAATATCTCAACCCATTTTGAGAAGGAATCTATAATTAGCCTACTAAACAGAACAATTTCCCTTTGCATTTGGTTAGTTCGATAAAATCCATGTGTATCTCTTCAAAAGGTTACTTACTTACTTACTTACTTACTTACCCTTACTGGGTGGAAATTGTCCTCGTTTTGGTCTGACATTGCCTTGAGGATTATTTTTTGCACAAATTAAACAGGCTGCACAAAAATGTTTTTTAGTAATTTATACACTGTAAATGTTGATTCTACTACTGCTATCATCCCTCCTGTTGAGACATGGCATGGCCCAAAGACTCAATATGGCTGCCCACCTATAAAGGTGCTTTGGTAATATCAACATGTCTCATATATAAACACTATCTTTTAAGGTGGCTCCTTTATCAGTCCACACACATTTCTCAGTTTGGGGGGAGGATTGCTGCATCTCCTAATCACCTCTTTTTTCTTTTGAGTAAATTTTTAAAGGTTCAGGGCCAATCAAGCTTTAATATCCTCCAAACAATCCAAGAGTGCTTTAATTGAGAAACAGTCCTTCCATTTAAGAGCAAGTAAATCTGACATCATCAGGATAGCAGTGGAATGCCAGAGGCAACGAGTATAAGAAAAAAGCAGTGGTCTTAGATAAGAGCCCTGTGGGACCCCACATGGAGGGTTGATTCTGAGCCCAAAATGATTACAGAGAAGGACCTGTCAGCCAGATATGACGTAAACCAGTCAAGTACTGTGTCACAAATGCCCACTAGGTGATTTAAGCATGATATTAAAATCTTGTGGCCCACAAGTAGAACCAACACAACTAGTGTTGCACCGATTGTTCGGTAACCGAAATTGTTCGGCCGGAAATAGCAAAAAAACACTTTAGGTGTTCGGTGGAATATCCATCCATCCATCCATCCATCCATCCATCGTCCACCGCTTATCCGTTCCCGGGTCGCGGGGGCAGCAGCCTCAGCCATTTCGGGCTGAGCTCGGCCGGGTCGACTCGACATGCAGCATACACATATTACCCGTAATTCATCTCTGCATAACGTGATATATCTTTTTTCATCACGTTTTGAGTTTGTGTCAGTGTTATTATATTTTCTCTATATAAAATAACATAAAGTACACTAATACTGTGATTCATTGACTTTTTCTCCAACCGAAGTGGTGACACCATGACCCAGATGAACGTGTACAATACATATTAGAGGAGATGATGTATAAATTACCGCGAGTGCGGGCTGTCCTCCCATTGAGGCGGTTACGTTACACCGTGTCCACACTGCATGCTACACTGGTTGCGAGCGACGCGGCGTCGTTTTGAGCTGGACTTTTGTCGCACGCCCTGCTTCTATTTTCTTCCTGTCGCTCGTTTTGAAAGCCGGTTGAAAGTTGAAAAAAAAGTTGAAAGCTCTGTAGGAAACAGTCATTTCAATACAAGAACCTCAATAAAGTGGCAGCTGGCTGGAGGGAGATCTCCAGGGAGCTGGAAGGTTCTGATAAGATCATAACATATAATAAGAATCTTATCTTAATCTTATTAGGGCTTAATTTGTGCCGGATCCAACAAGATCTGGTACCTATTTGATCATTTCTCGTGTCCTCTGCTTTTTCCCCACATCCCAGTAATGATCTGACATACTGACATGTTTGCTGCTTTAACACCACGAACACGCCGCTCACTCCAGCTGTTCGCTGTTTGATTGCGTCACCACATGCCGTTATTTTGTTTGTTTTTTTCCCCACTTTGGTCGAACGTTAGACCTGCTTCTATTTTCTTCCTGCCGCCTTGTCTAGGAGTTCTTTTAGAAGTTTCTTTCAGGAGCGCACGGGCGGTTGGTGGGGCGAATAAAAGGCGAGTCTCGGGCGGGTGAATAAAGGCAGATTTAGGTTCCGCGTAAAATCGGCGGCGTAGCCTACGGCGTAGGGTACGCGGCGACGCGCACCCTTCGGTGAGTGCGCCGCGTACCCTACGCCGTAGGGTCTGCGTTGGTGTAACGCGGAACCATAAATCAGCCTTTTAAAAGGCGAGTCTCAGCTGTCAATCAAAAGAACGTGGTAGAACGTGGGGCCGATAACGCGTTCAGTGTGGACAGAGCGCGTCGATGCCACGCAGTGCGGCGCGACAGTCGGACGCCGACGCTCGCATGCAGTTAGGACAAGCTGTTAATGACGTGTGAATGGGGCTCATGTAGGACTTCTCTAGTCACAAGTTATTTACGGGGCCCGCTCGCACTCATCATGGGCCCGTGACGGGCCCCCTGGCGTGCCGGGCCCCAGTGCAGCTGCACTGCCTGCACTGTCTATAGCTACGCCGCTGGACGCTCGCCATCGAGCTCCAACCCCAGGCCTGGCTCCAGGGAGGGGCCCCGGTGACGCCTATCCGGGTGACGTTACGGCCCTTGCTTTCTTTCTCCTCATGATTGGCTTTTGTGAACCGCTCTTAGTTTGGCCCGTCACCTAGGACCTGTTTGCCATGGGAGACCCTACCAGGGGCGTAATGCCCCCGACAACATAGCTCCTAGGATCACTCGGGCACACAAACCCCTCCACCACAGTAAGGTGGCGGTTCAAGGAGGGGGTTCGGTGGAATAAGTGGGGAAAAAAACGAACAATTAATAACGGCGTGTGATGACGCAATCAAACAGCGTGGACTGAGGGGCGAGCGGTGTTAAACACAGCAAACATGTCAGCATGTCAGGTCATTACTTGGATGTGGGGAAAAAGCAGAGGACACGAGAAATGATCCAGGCTGAGTTGGATTTGGGAAGCCGCTTGGTGATGGAGACGGTCACGTGACGCACAGCGCAGGAGATCGGGGAGAGAGCACAGAGAAAAGGGCCCGATGCGGTGCACGAACCCTCACTGTCTGATATGACGAGATCCTCCAAGAAAACAACCCAGATGCAGACGACAAGCGCAGCCACTCAACAGTTAGATGGTTATCTGTCAGAAGTCCCCATCCCAAGGAGCGATAACCCTCTCGCCAGTAGCGGAACATAACAGAGCCGGGCCGGGGGCCAGGGCATATGTCCGGGGCTGCAGAAATACTCGTCTCATTATCATAGCCTACACATGCCCAACAACGGGACTTACAAACATTACCAGATGTAAGAGCAGAACATAGCCTACTAGAAATTGTGAAAGATAATTCTCAATTTTCTTTTTCAAAAATTGACAAAATAAATGAATTAATTATCATTATTATTATCAAATTATCATTTTCGGTTTCGGCCGGAAATTTTCATTTTGGCGCATCACTAAACACAACCTTGTCACCAGAATCACATACCAATCACATACCTAAAAATAATGATTCTAACGTTTTTGTGAAATTGGTCTATAATTAGCCAACAACGGGTGGTCAAAGCCAACTTTCTTAAGAACAGGTTGAACTACTGCATGTTTTAGTTGAGCAGGGACTGCACCAGTGGACAGAATGATTTATAATGGTTAAAACGCACTTGGACAAATCTCTTTCGCATTTTTTATAAATTGCACAGATCCTTAAAGGAGCTGTATATAAGAGCAATAATAAAACGAATCATTAAATGACCCCGATATGTTAACAGACATTTAAAAATCATGTTCATTTCAAATACTTATGTCACTGACAACAGCACTCAAGCCAGGATATTCCAGTTTAAAAAGAGGAGTTGCAGCCCTCAACTGATGTTTATGTTGTCATTTTTTGTTTTGGCCTGAAGCTCCACCCTCCACCTATCTCCCAATCACCAAGTCAGTATTGTTTCTGAAGCTCCACCCTCCACCTATCTCCCAATCACCAAGTCAGTATTGTTTCTGAAGCTCCACCCTCCACCTATCTCCCAATCACCAAGTCAGTATTGTTTCGGCATCCGGGTTGCCAGCTCGGCTCTAATTATGGCAGCCATGGCAGCCTACGTTCCTGCTGCATTCTGCAGCCTACCTGGCAACCTCTGGTCGGGGGGAGGAGGGGGAGGGCACACGCCGCTCAACAATATTTTAAAAGTGACTGCAGTACCAGTTTTGGCCATTTCTTACTGACGGCTCCTTTAACAAACTACAACAATGGTGAGCTCAGGATTACCAAAGTTTATTTTAGCTAATGTGCAATCAGGAGAGTCAACATGCACAGTTGAGTCTGAGACAATATGCTGTAAGACTTCTTTTATATAGTAATGGGTAGGATCTGACAGGTTATTGGAGGCTAGTAACATAAAAGACAGGAAACCTGACAGGTCATTCAACACTGTGGCCCCCTGTACCCGACATATTGATGTTAGTCCTCTTAGAGGAAAGTATAGTATACAAAAGAGATGTCTGCAGTTACATATTTTATACAACCCTCTTCCCATCCAGTGCCTTACAGCTGTTGGCCTTTTGTTAAAAAGCATATACTGTTTGAATTTTTCCATGACAAGGATCAAGTTGGGAGCCCAAGGGCTTAAGATGACATATCACATCCTCTTAGAGAGAGAGAGTCACAGGCTCAAAGTAATTAAAGACAGCAGAGCAAGGAGCTGAGACAGAAGGGTCAGAGTAAGGAGATGTGATCAGAGCTCGTGGTGCCAACCTTTCGATTAAAAAACATTAAGAACTCATTACACATTTCAGGTGAGGCCTCCAAGTAGACATTCTGTGGAATATTAAAAACAGAGTCAATTGTGTTAAAGAACACACAAATGTTATGTCTGTTAGATGAAATGGTATTTGCAAAATATTTACTTTTTGCCTGTCTAAGGGTATTCTGGTACTGACGGCAACAGTTTCAGAATTTGATGTGACACCTGCACCTTCACCTTCATCCCACGCCCTCCTGACGCATGTCCCGTCATTGAACCAAGGCTCAAGTTTAGACTTGGGCTACCTGGTTTTTAATGGATCCACAGCGTTCAGGATGATTTGGTGAGAAGAATCAAACCAGGAGGAGAAGTTGGAGGAGGAAGGACAGAGAGCTGACTAAAAGTAGCAGAGAACTGAGGTTAAAAATCCTACAGCAAAAGATTTAACTGAGGTGCATATGAAGGAATATCAAATAAAAGAGACATATGATCTGAAAGCCCCCATTCACAGATTCTAAGTTTGACACAGGCAGACAATATGAAAGAACCAAAACGAGTGTTTGTCCAATGTGCTGATGTGTAGCACCAGATTTAAAAGAGTCAATAGGACTTAAAATGTCGTTTACCATTGGTTTATTGGAACGACACACGTGAATGTTTCCAACTCCAACAATAAGAGCTTATAAGACATAAACCATGCTTATGATGTTCATATTAAATTAGGTTCACAGACTTGTGCCAGAAAGGGCGTAAATCGTGGGTACTTGACACTCCAGAGGTAGCATGGACATTATAAAACCACCCACCCCTTTGACGTGCATGACGATCTCAGGGAACTTTGGGATCCCAATGCAATTATTTGAATTCAGTTCACTTCCTGACAGGTCAGATGGGGCTCCTTAATTACTGATTCCCATTAATTTTAATAAATATTAATAACCATCTTCAGACACTCATTAATACCTACTCATAAGTAATCCTGCTCCTTCCATATATCAGCCCCCCCCCCCCCACATGTGTGACTGCACAACAGCATAAGGTCATTTAAAATAAACCTTTTCAACATTTCAACCTTTTCATCCCATAATATTTGAAAAACCTTTACCCGTTAGTCCACCAAAGGATGCCTTTGACCAGGCAGCAGAAGAAGCATTAAGTTAATCATCAACAGGAAGAGATTAGAATTAATTAAATTCCCTGCTCAGTGCTACTACCGTCTCTGCAGTCATCTTTATTTCAGTTTATCATTATCTTTTTCATTTCTGATCCAACTCTCTGCCACTAAGGAACCAATTAGATTACTTATAAACATTTCAAACACCATCTAGAAAGTCTTCAGATGAAGGGGGTTATTAAAGCACACATCCCTTTAAAGAATCAAGTAATTATTAAACTGTGAGGTATGAATTCCTTCGAGAGTAAACGACTGTTTCATTAAGTAGTTGTTGTCCAACTAAACAGTAAATGTTGTATTTTACCACAGAAACTTCTGAATGGTTAATCGTCAATGTTTACACTTTACTGAGTATAATTAATGTCTGCTTCTGTAGGATAACTACATTTATCTTAAAGCTTTTTATGTTAAAGTGCTGCTCTGTCAGCGGTGGTGATCCCGTAGCCCTTGGGGTTTGGTGCCGGCTTGGGGTGCTGGGGTGCGGGCCACTGGTGGCCCCTGGGGCGTGGGGAGTGGGGAGGTTGTTGCCGTGGGGCCCTGTCTTATGTCGTCATAATGAATGGAGGGATGTTGGGCATTTCCGCCTCCGCCTGGGGGCTCCGGCGGTGCCGGGGGCACTCATGGAGGTGCGGTGGGGCCCTGGCCCGGCTCGGTGGGCTGGCCCCCATCAACTGGATGGCCGGCAGGGGAGCGTGGGCGCCTACCGGGGCCGGCTCCGCTGGCCCTGCCTCCTGGCTTCGGCCTCTGCTCCCGCTCATGTGCCCCCTACACAATTCACACACACATAGGTCTGAGGGGGCGGGGGGTCCGGGGTGTGGGGGACACTGTCCCGCGTGCCCCCGGTACTCCCCGCCCCACGGTTTTAATAAAACCTTAGACACCGCACACTCAACATTTAATAAATACATTTAACAAGGATACTTAGCTTCTTGGAGGGGGAGATCATTGTCAATATGATACCCTGACCTCCTCCTTCCTGTTTTTATTGCCTTAGCCACATGAAATTAACACCAGGGGCGGGAGAGGGGCCCACAGCACCCGGTACATGTCGTATCATGTCGCAACTTAAAGAAAAGTCTCTTGGCGCCATGGTCAAAACCGAACAGGAATCGGCCATTTTGAATTAATCACTTAATTGTTGCAATTTATGCCATTCCTTCGGCAGTTAATACGGCCCGAACCGTAACGTGCACCCAGGTGTGTTAAACATCAAAATGTGCGACGATAGACGCCAAAAAGCGCGCCCCCCTTCATCTGATTGGTCCACATGCACAAAAATCGGTACACACCTGTATCATGTCGCAACTTAGTTTTTTTTTGTTTAGTTTTAGTTTATTTTCGGTCATGACACAAAAAATAAAAATAAAAATAAAAATGACAACAAGAAAACAAATACACTGTTCAAAGAAAACATTACAAAAAAGTTTCCAATATACAAATAAACAAATAACATCTAGACCGAAAAAGGGGTAGGCTGAAGCAAAGCTTATTATTTGCCTACCCTCAAAAAAATTAATTAAATTAATGAAATAAAAGCAAGAAGTAAGAGAAAGACTGCCAGTAAAACAAATTGCCTCCATGGGGATAACAAAAATTCCTCAAGAAACAAAAAAACATTTTAAAATAAAGGTGCAGTCTACATGTTACCTTCATCCTTAAAAAATCTAAGCAAATCACCAATTAAATAAATACCCAAATCAACATAGCAAGAATCACCACTCATTAATTTAATATAAGGACATCATCCTTCTTTTCAATGTTTTTTTAAATAAGGTTAAGGTTCTACATAATTTCAAATCCCTATCTTATTTATTCCATCATCCACCGCTGCCACTGTAGCATCTCAGTTTGGTGTTGGTTCTGATTGTTGATTTCCTGTATCTCTCTCCCCTCTGAGGTTGTAATGGCTTTGTCTTAAATTGAACATATTTTGAATACAGTCTGGCAGCATGTTATTGTTGATTTTGAACATGAGCTGTGCAGTTTTGAAGTCCACCAGTTCATTGAATTTAAGCTCATTTCAATCTATAAATAAGTGGTTGTTAAGTGCTTGTATCCAACTTTGTTTATGAGTCGCATTGCTTTTTTTTGGAGTAAAAATATTGGTTTCGTGATTGTCTTAAATGTGTGTCCCCATACTTCTATACAGTGTGTTATATATGGTTTTGTGGGAATTGCAGAAAAACGCGGAGACAATTTCCCATTCAAAAAATGTGTGTTGTTTATTAGAAAACCTCAGAACACTGAAACACAAAATGGAGCTGTCCAGCAGCTAGAACCGCATGGAGCTCAACGTCATGACCACATTTAAAGGGGCCTCATCCCTGAACCGTCATAGTTGCATGAAGGACAACATACTGCATTTAATAATGAACGGTGTGTAGAACCACACTTGATAAATAAGGTGAATTATGTCCGTAACATTCACTACAGTTTTATTAAAGATTGATACAGGAGTTTTAGTGAGTTTAATGTTAGAATATTTTTACATTTATATAGAATTGCAATGGTTTTTGATATTTAGTTTTTTAAGAAGTTGACGTGAGGCTTCCAGCACAGCTTATGATCAATAACCACTCCAAGAAACTTATTAACAAAAACTCTTTCCACTTCCACATTATCAATAGTGATTTGTACACTTTGATTAATAGGTCGATTTCCAAAAATAATAAATTTAGTTTTACTTATATTTAATGATAACTTATTCACATCAAACCACCTTTTTATTTTCTTAAGTTCAGTTTCTATTGTATTTAGGAGCTTTTCTAAGTGTTTACCTGAACAAAAAAGGTTTGTATCATCAGCAAATAAAATACAATTTAGTGCCTAATTTGGGCCTAATACTGAGCCTTGTGGTACCCCACATGTCACCATCCTTTGTTCAGACTTTTCATTATTTATTTGAACATATTGATAACGGTCTTCTAAATAATTTTTGATCCATGCCTTTGCTTATTTAATAATATTGTGTGATCAAGGGTGTCAAAAGCCTTCTTTAAATCAATGAAAACCCCGACTGTATATTCATTATTATCAGTATTTATCTAAATATTGTCAATGAGTTCCATAACTGCCATTGTGGTAGAGCGATTTGTTCTAAAACCATATTGCTGGTCACTCAGAAGGTGATGTTTTTCTATGAAATCCTCCAGTCTGTGTGCAAATAATGTCTCAAGTGTTTTAGAAAATTGAGTAAGTAGAGAAATTGGTCGATAGTTAGAAAAGTTGTGCCTATTACCATTTATAAAGATAGGAATGACCTTTGCAACTTTCATTTTTTTGGGAAATATGCCATTTTGAAGTGACTGATTACAAATATATGTTAATAGTTTTGCTATGGATAAAATTATATTTTTTATTAAGTTCATATCGATGTCATTATGATCTGTTGACTTTTTATTTTTTAAATTATTTACTCAATTCATTCTCGTCCACTTTAGTCAAAAATATAGTATTTGGATTAATATCAATATTCTTTTCACTGACATCATCTTTCATTTTTGGGTCAGAAATTTGCATAGCCAAATTGTGACCAACATTTATAAAATAATCATTAAATTCATTAACAATATCCTTAAGTGTATTTACATTTTGTTTATTTTTATCAACAAAATAATTTGGATAGTCATAATTGTTTTTGCTTTTATTTATGATATTACTTAATACTTTCCATGTCCTTTGCGTGTTGCTTTTATGTAATTCTAACAGTTTATTATAATAATTCTTCTTACTAGCTCGCATGATTGTGGTTAATTTGTTTTTGTATTTTTTATATCTGTTTTCTGCATCCTTAGTTCTATGTTTTAAAAATTACTTGTACAATGCATTTTTCTTTTTACAGGCATTGTCTAACCCTTTGGTGATCGAGGGCTTCTCATCATATTCATAAATTCTCTGTCGTTGTAAAGGACAATGTTTGTCAAATAAAAACATAAAGATATTCATGAATTCATCATATGCCTTATTTGGATCTTGATGGGAATACACCTGATACCAATTATGTCTGGATAAATCCCTTATTAGGGCCCCCAAGATTACAAAAGATTTTTTACGAATCCATTTAGTACTTGTAGTTTGAGTTGTCATCCGGGTTCCATTCTGTACAATTAAAAAGACCGGAAGATGGTCCGTTATATCATTCACAAGTATACCACTCGTAACTTTACTCCCAACATCATTGAAAAAAATATTATCAATCAGTGTAGCACTATGTGTTGATATTCTAGTTGGTTTGAGGATAGTAGGAAATAAACTTAAACAATACATTGTATCCAGAAAATCTCTTGTCTTTTTGTAGTCATTTGCATTCAACAAATCTAAGTTAAAGTCGCCACAAACAAATATCTTTTTCTTCACTTTCTTATCAAATAGATGTCCTATATTATCGTTAAATATATCTGGACAAGACTCCGGAGTTCCATATACACAACTGATGATTATACTTTTATATCTATCAATACTAATTTCAACTGTAACCATTTCCATGATATTTTCTACACTTATTGACATGGATTCAACTTTTTCAGTTTTGAAAGTTTTATGCACATACAGCGCAACCCGTCCACCCTGTCTGTTTGTTCTATTAGTAGTGAATAAATCATAATCTTCTAGTTCAGCTTCCTTCTCATGTGACAGCCACCATTCAGATACAGCAATAACACTGAACCTGTTAAATTGTCCCAAGTAGTCGTTAATTTGTACAAAGTTCCTGTGCAGGCTTCTTGCGTTGAAGTGTATTAATGAAAGGTTACTGTCCATTGAGACATTATTCTTGAATTGTTCGTCTGTGTAATACTCACAGTTGCTGCAGATGTGGTTGTAGAAATTATTCTCTGGATCAATGTTGCTCTCAGAATCACACAGTTTGTGCTCAGAAAAAGTGAATGTTTTCAGGTTCAGTTCCTCATTGTTCATTGCAGCACAATTGTCATCCAGACTGTTTCTTAATCCCGATTTTTCAGACTCCTCAATTCCAAGTTCATCATCATGTAATCCATCAAATGGAAATAAATAATCCCTCTCCAATTTGTTAATGTCCGTATGTTTAACCATTTCTGCTTGTTACTTTACTTTACAGCAGGGGTTCTTAACCTTTCTGACCTTGGGGCCCAATTTTTTCAGTACAGAGTGGCCCGGGGCCCGTTAAATATTAACACTGTATAGCAGGGGTATTCAACTTTAAGAGGTCCATTTAGAGAAAATTTACTCAAGCGAAGGTCCAGAACATCATAATATACATATACTATATATATACATATACATATATATATATATATATATATATATATATATATATATATATATATATATATATATATATATAGTTGTATGTAGTTGTATCAACATCTGCATCTGACTGTTATATTAAAAAAGTACATATTTGCCCATTAACATGTGTAACTTCAATTACACATATTTTTCCCTTAAAAATAAAATAGATTTTATTTAAATTTTTCAAATGCTATCTTATTTTATTTCTTTACCAGCAGTTTGAATTTCCCCTTTTCTTTGTTAATTGTCTCAACACATTTTTATAATAAATGAATATAAACACATCTTAACAATTGAACAGTTTTGCAGTTTTTCTTTCTTCCCCTTAATCTTATGCCCCCACTTTCTGTCGTTCAGTGAGAGAACTGAGCTCTAATTTCTCCTGCCAGGACTTTAAATCTGGGCTGGATGGTGTCAGGTTCTCATGCACATGTGAAGGTGCTCATTGGTTAGCCTGGAACGATATTTAGTTTTAATTATGTTCATTGTGGAGACGTGTCACTTTCCGATGCTTTTGCGAGCCCGAACAACAGTCCAGCCCACACATCTACATCTACAATCCTTCAGCAGTAACGACGGAGCCCGCAAGCCCGAGCGGCACCGACCTCCCCGGCCGCGGGGACGCGTCTGGATAAATGATCACGCCGCGCTCGCTCGCTCGCTCTGGGCGCAGACCCAAGTAATCGATCCCTGATCCTGGCGGATCTAAACCTACTCTGTGCAAAATGAAGGATTTTCTCTATAAATACACACCATTTCTCTTACTATTACACGTACAGCTAGCTGAGGGTTTTCTTCTCCCCATTTGGTCGGGAGTTGCTATGCAGTCCCGCGGCCCTCGCGGCCCACACGTACAAAACTGATATTTTTTTCGCGGCCCACTAGATGGCGCTCGCGGCCCAAGTGTGGGCCGCGGCCCTATGGTTAAGAATCACTGCTTTACAGTGAACAAGAGTCAACAAAACAAAATGAAAAACTGAAAAACTTAAAGAATTTAAACTTAAAGAAAAGTCTCTTGGCGCCATGGCCGAAACCGAACAGGAAGTCGGACATTTTGAATTAATTGTGTAATTTTGCCGCAATTTATGCCATTCCTTCAGCCGTTTCTTCGCCCGAACCGTAACATGCACCCAGGTGTGTTATACCTCAAAATGTGTATCTCCATCCTGCAACGACGCGCATTACTTTTCTCAGTCAAAAGCGTTACCGTGGCGACGCTAGATGCCAAAAAACGCGTCACCACTTCATCTGATTGGTCCATATTTGATAGTTCCCACTTTCTGCCATAACTTTTGAATGGTTTGACATAAAGACTTGTGGGAGGTGTCATCGGACATGGCTTTGAGTCCTTGGCCATAATTGGTGCAAATTAACCCCACCCGTTCTTCTGATTGGTCAATATTTGATACTCCCTATTTTCTGCCATAACTTTGGAATGGTTTGAGTTGTGGCTGGTGTCATCCTCTAAATGTCCAGAATCTACATGCAAGTCATACAAGCTTCCACTGCAGCCTGAACGTGCACAAGGGTGCAAGCTTGCAGCTTTAATTAGGGCCCGAGCACTTACAGTGCGAAGGCCCTATTGTATCTGTAGGAATTTTCTTTCTTTCTTTCTTTCTTTCTTTCTTTCTTTCTTTCTTTCTTTCTTTCTTTCTTTCTTTCTTTCTTTCTTTCTCCGACGAAAGGAGGGCCTTTTTGCCCCCCTAAACGTGCTCCAAAAGTCACCAAATTTTGCACGCAAGCCAGGCCCTGCGAAAAATTTGATATTTAATGGTTTGCATTAATGGGCGTGGCCTAATGGCTCAACAGCGCCCCCTAGAAAACTTTGTGCCTCAAGCCCCACGATACGGTCTGACGTAGATGCACGAAAATCGGTACACACCTGTATCATGTCACAACTTAAAGAAAAGTCTTTTGGTGCCATTGCCGAAACCGAACAGGAAGCCAGCCATTTTGAATTAATCGTGTAATTTTGGCACAATTTATGCCATTCCTTCGGCAGTTAATACGGCCCGAACCGTAACGTGTATCCAGGTGTGTTATACATCAAAATGTGCGTCTCCATCCTGCGACAACGTGCATTACTTTTCTCTTTCAAAAGCGTTACCGTGGCGACGATAGACGCCAAAAAGCGTGCCCCGCCTCTTCTTCTGATTGGTCGATATTTGATAGTCCCTATTGTCTGCCATAACTTTTGAACGGGTTGTGATAAAGACATATGGGTGGTGTCATCTGACTCGGTATTGAGTACTTGACCTTCATTGGCCGGAATTTGCCCCACCCTTTCTTCTGATTGGTCAATATTTGATAGTCCCTTCGGTAATATAACTTTTGAATGGTTTGACATAGAGAGTCGTGGGTGGTGTCATTTCTGATATGCTTATGGGGGACGGTGGCCATGAGTGCGAGGGCCCGTTCATCGCTGCTTGCAGCTTTAATTTCTCATTTTTATTTTATTTTTTTATTTATTTATTTTTTACAACGGTGAGTTTTGTTTTTTCAGTAACTAAGGGTGTGGGTAGACTACCACAGTCCCTTGAAATGAAAAGGGATTTATTCTGCCCTTTTGTCGATCATCTCCACTAACTAGCATACCTGGGGTTTGGCAGTTTGACAGTTTGACCAAACCTGGTCGCGACTGGAGCTAGGTGTTCAAGGGAACCAGGGGCGTCAGCAGGAGCGCTGGCTCATGCTGTCCATCTTGATCTGTCGTCTGAGGATCATCCATCTTTCGCTCCTGGTTGAACAGACGGATGTGGCGCCGGTTCCGTCGCGGTGTGTCGCCTCGCTCCGTCTCCAGTGAAAAGGAACGTGGCGCGGTCTCTTGGTACTGCAGAGTCGCTGGTGTTGTCCAAGCCTTTTTTCCGTCAATCTCCAATCTGACTTTTTCGCCAATGGAAAGTGATGGTAGAGGCTTGGCAGAGTGCCTGCGATTGTAGTACTTCTCATAGGACTGTTTTGTATTTGAATGTACTGTATTTTTCTTGACAGTCTCTAGATTTGGTTACATTGGCCACAGGCTCTCTTTGAGTACAGGGAGTGTTGTACGGATTTCTCGACCCATTAGCAACTTGGTGGGACTTTGTCTAGTTGGCTCTATTGGTGTTGACCGGTAGCTCAGAAGAGCAAGGTGAGGGTTGTTCTGCTTGAGAATCCACAAAAAAAAAGAGAGAATCCACTTTGCCGTCTTCACAGCTCGTTCAGCCATGTCATTGGATTGTGGGAAATGAGGGCTTGAAGTAACGTGCTGGAAGTCGTACTCAGCTCTAAATTTTCTGAACTGAGAACTGAGGACCGTTATCTGTCATGAGCTCCTCTGGAATCCCGTAGCGTGTGAAGACGCTTTTCAGCTTCTGTATAACTGATTCTGTATTTGTCTTTGGTAAGTCAAGGATCTCAAGCCATCTGGAAAAGTAGTCTATCACGATTAAGTAGTGATGAGCTTTGAACTCACACAGGTCAGCTGCGAGCTTTTGCCATGGTAGATCTGGCAATGTGTGGAGATCAACGGTTCTCTGCTTTGGCTCGGTTAGTAGATGTTGCAATGTTTACATGACGTCACAAGTTTTTTCACGTCACTATGCCCGGCCACCACACAGCGCCATTGTACCGTTCTCTGCACTTAGTAAGACCTTGGTGGCCCTCGTGAACTTCTGCAACATGTAGTCTCTCATACTGCTAGGAATCACGATCTGCGTGCCACGTTACAGCAATCCATTGGCCTCACTGAGTGAGCCACGCTCTTTGAAATAGGTACTTGCTCAGAGAGCTACACTCTTTAAGTGTTCCGTTCACCCCTTTTGGACATACGTGAGGACACACTGGAGCTCAGCATCTGTTTTTGTCTGATCTTTTATCTGCTCAATGATCAGCTTTCCCACTCCCAGGTCGTCCTCCACTGAGTCCACGTACGCTTTCACCTCCGCTTCTAGGTCACCTGGGGCCTCATTTATCAACCGTTCGTACGCACAGATCTGTGCGTGAAGCGTGCGTCCGAGCATTCCCACGCAAAGTATGGAATTTATCAACATGTACCTGTGCGCAGAAACGCGTGTAAATGTAAGCACAGCTCCGACCATGCGTACACACAAAACCTAGTGGTAGAACAGTGAAACTACAAATAGAACCCATTAAAAGAGTCACAGTGTTCAGCGATCTCAAACTTCACACATGTTCCCCGTCTCCTCTAATTAATAAAGATACTCAATTAGTAAATCAGCAGACAGTTTGAATAATTGGTGTGACAGCCATAAAAGACAGCTGTGGCAGGACGATCTGAAAAGAAAATACAAGTGCCATGGCATATCTCGTACTGTTGGATGATTTGGAGGATTTGGAGGATTTGGAGGATTTGGAGGATTTGGAGGATATGGAGGATTTGGAGAACCGTGCGCTGCGCAGAGAGGGCGTTTTCAAAGAGCGCGCTGATCTGTTCAGTGAGAGCACGGAGTGGCTTCTCAGCAGGTACCGCTTCCCAAAACATATTCTGATGGATCTATGCCACGAATTGCAACCAATGTTGGAGCGAGAGACAAAACCCAGCAAAGCCATTCCAGTCACATCCAGCTCCGTCCACCCTGGGATTCTTGGCCACCGGGACATTTCAGAGAGAGATTGGAGACATATGCGGCATTTCGCAGCCGACAATTAGCAGAATCATGCCGGCAGTGTTGGATGCAATAATTTCTCTCGCCCAATTTACATCCAGTTCCCATTCGCCCATCAGCAACAAGTCGAGATCAAACGAGGATTTCACACCATTGCCGGATTCCCAAACATAATTGGAGCCATAGATTGCACCCACATCGCCATAAAAGCACCATCACGCAATGAATTCAGTTACGTGAACAGGAAAGGATTTAATTCAATAAATACACAAATAATCTGCGATGCAACTATGTCTCTGACAAACGTTGTTTCCCGGTGGCCTGGAGGAACGCACGACTCATTCATTCTGCAGAACAGCTCTGTTGGTTTGAACCTCCAAGCAGGAGCTGTTGAGGATGGCTGGCTTATTGGTGAGTGTTACAACATTTCGAAATTATTTTCTGGGCGTCGTATGGCATATTATAACATCTCTAAAGGTGATCAGGGATATCCACTAAAGCCATGGCTGATGACCCCCGTACCCAACCCGAGGACCCCGCAGGAGCAGCACTACAACCGGGCCCATGCACGCTCAAGAACCGTTGTTGAACGCACAATAGGCCTGCTAAAAGGCCGATGGCTGTGCCTGTCCAGCGCGGGGGGAACACTTCAGTATAAGCCTGAAAAAGTCTGCAACATCATCTAGGCTTGCTCTTTGCTTCACAACGTAGCCATCAGACAAGGTGTCCCTCTGCAGGAACCCCCCAGAGCAGACGAGCCCATGCCCGACGCAGAGCCTTTCCCACCCCCTAATGCTGCTGCCATTCAAACAAGAGAGAGGATCATACAGGGATTTTAGGTAGGTCTGTATGGAGCCAGATCAAGGCCAAAAGTTTTGTGATTGAAAAACTGAGATTTGAACCTGAAAATTCAAGTTTTGATCATGAACTTATTTTTCTACTGTTTCTTTTTTTTCAGTATCAGATCCTTTTTTCAGTTTCAGATTACAAAGAAAGGTACATGATCAAAACTTGAATTTTCAGGTTCAAATCTTAGTTTTTCAATTACAAACCTTTTTGCCTTGATTTGGCTCCATAGGTCTGCCTGTTAGCCGATCTTTGAAAAGTGAGAGATTTCGGATCGAAAGTGTGCGTGCGAAAATAATGTCAACGTCATTCAACATTTTTTAGTTTATTTTTTCAACATCTGCGCTGCAATCTGTTTCAGTGATTCGTTCATCTGAAGTAGGGTGTTCAATATGGTGGTCAGTTGATCCCTTATTTCGTTGATGGATCTGGTGGTGTCCTCCTGGTTCTGAATCATTGCCTCCGACAGCATTCTCACCCTCCCAGGGTGCACCGAATGGGTTCTGGATGGCCCTGGCTGCTCCTGCTCCTCCAACTCCCCCGGGTCCTCCTCCGCCTCCAGCTCCTCCACCGCCTCCGGCTCCTGAACGCAGGCTGGACTGGCTGAGTTATTAAAGAAGCATCACATTGTTGTCACATTTATTTTGATTCAAATTCACACATTAAACTGTCTAAATAAATGTTTGTGAAACACCTCAGCTCAGCTTTTTATTTTACCTGCAGTGTGACTTGTTGATGGTACAGCTGGTGGGAGTGTGTTTGTGTCTCCTCCGGGAATTATACCACACAGTGCTGTGTCCCCCTGTAGCAACACGGGTATCCATCGCTGACAGCTGCGTTGTTGCCTGTCCTCCTCCGGTTGCAGATGTGTCCTGTTTATGGGCTGAGACGCGTTTTTTGGCACCTAGTTTGATGTCAAACCACTTTTTTGAGCAGCACTCTTCCTTTTATTGGTCACACCTGCATTCAAGTTTCCGAATAGTAATCTCTGGTTGCTCTCCACTTCTCCCACCAGAACCTCGATCTCAGCGTCGGTGTAATTCCTTTTCTTCGCCCTCTTTGCCAAGATTTCGGTGAGGGGGAGGGACTCAATTCACGCATTTTTGAAGGGAGTGTTGCTGCCATATATGGTCAATTGGAGGCGTTTCTGTATGCAAATTACCCTCACCCGGCGCGAGCACGGCAGGTAAGCACAGGTGGGATTTATCACCGCTGATGTGCGTACGACCGGTGTCCGCACGTTTGATAAATCCGGATTTTTTTGTACTTACTGTTTCTCCAAAGACCAATATGTCGTCCATTTACATGTCTATCCCCTCATGCCCATGCAGTAGGTCAGACATCCTTCGATTAGAGATCTCGGGCGTCAATGTGATCCCAAACGGTAGCCGCTTAAAACAGTATCTGCGTAGGGGCGGGAGGAAGGTGGTCAGACGTGCACTGTTCCCTTCTAGAGGAATTTGCCAGAATCCGCTCTCGGCGTCTAGGCTGGAGAACACGGTACTCTTCACAAGCTTATGTCATCCAATGTGGGTAAGATAAACTTTTCACGTTTCACGTTTTCATTACGGGCAGATAACATCTCTGCAGACCCCTCACACCCAGGACACAGTCTGTTTGAACTTCTCTGGACGGCGCTACAGAGCACTGTACGCCAAAACCTCCAGACACAGAGACAGTTTCTTCCCCCAAGCTGTTGCTCTGACAAGCTCTCATCACTCATAGAGTCTCAGAGTAATCAACACTGGGCAATAATAATAAAATGAATAATAACCGCAATCATGTGCTGTAACAACACTTTTCAATAACCATGTCATACTGCTGCACCTTTCACTTAAAAAAGTGAGTGAGTGACAGTGAGTGAAAATAACCGAGTCAAATTCCCTGTCTTGTTTGACCTGATTTGGCCAAAAAACCTGATTTTGATTCTGATTAACCTTTCTCAGGTCTATGCAAATTCTTATTTTCCATTCTTTTTCAAGACTGGTACCATGGGCACGCACCATTCGCTCGGATCCGTCACTTTTTCTATTATGCACATCAACTCCATTCTCTTTAACTCCTCTTCAACCCTAGGGAATAGTTGAATTGGTACTTGCCGTGGCGTAGTGATGCTGTATGGCTCTGCGCCTTCTTTGAGAGTGATTTTCACTGGTTCTCCTTTCATTGTGCCTAGACCACTGAATTTGCTGATCTTGACTATGCGCCTGATTAAGCCCAGTCTAGTTGCCACTCAGGAGATTTTCCCCATTAGTTTTAACTACAACTACTCTGTAGCTACAATTTCACAGTTATTCACAGATATTGGCTTTTAGTTTAGCTAAAAACTGCCCCTGGACTCTGAGGGTGTTCTTCACTTCATTGAGTTTAGGCTTGCTCCGCATTTCATATGTGGCTCCAGTCATGATTGAGGTATCTGCACCAGAATCAATCTTACATGACAATGGCGTATCTGCTACTGTTAAAGTGGTGCGCCATAACTCCTCCTCTGCTATTGGTGCATCTTTTTGTTTTAGCTCTACTGAGCCTAGCAATACTGTGTCATCCTCACCAGCTTCAGTTAACTCTTGCACAGCTTTTGAATAGCACACAGCTGCAAAGTGCCCAATTTTGTTACACTTCGTGTACTTTTTTTTCCTTTTGCACTGCACTGCTCTGCCTCCCTATGATTACGCATGCATCTCGTGCATTATCCTTTTTTCGTCTTTTTGTGTATCTTTGCCATGTTGCCATATTTCTTAAGTTCAGTTTTCCTCACTGATTTTACATTGTCTGCGTGCTCTGCTTCGTGCCCTCTCTGTATTCTGTGACTTGATCAACTCAGAATGCCTGGCTGTTTCAATGGCAGTCTTCAATGTTAAATCACTTTTCATTTGGATTCTTTGTGACATTTGTTTGTCATGAATTCCAACTATGCACTATGCAATCCCACATTTGTTCCTCCTTTAGTGCCCCGAAATTACAGTTTTTAGCTAGTTCATACAATTGCCTGACGAATGTTTCTACATTTTCGCCTGGCTGTTGAACACTTGAGTGGAACTTAGCGCGCTCATAGATAACGTTATGTTTTTCGTCAAATTTAGCCATTACAATGTTGTAATTATCTGCATCCATTGCATTAGTAAATGTGAATGCCTTGAATATGTGCTCAGCCTCCGCTCCCATGGAATAAATGAATGCATTCACCTGCACCATTTCCTCTTCTGCCATAAGCAGTGAAGCTATGCGATACCTGCCGAATCTCAGCTTCCAATCACGCCATGCTTCGGGCTTTGAGAAGTCAAACGGGTCCCGTGGTGAAAACTTTGCCATGGCGATGCACACTGCGGTCCTCACTCACGTCTGACGTTTCTCAGCTTTAATCCAGTTTCTTCACCAAGTAAAGCAAGGTGGACGATATTACATTTCTAACGTGTTGTTTATTGAACACACACGATACTCTTATATGACATGTACAGGCTCGCGCTGTGTGCGTCACAGAACTCAGGGCTGCGTCACACATGCGCAGTATGAAATATTATGCACTTACTCTCATGACTAAACATGGCGTGACCAAAATAGAATAACCATGTAAAGATTAATAATATAACACCACACCACATAAATGGAAATACCAGATGTTACATCAATTATGTATATGGCACCTACAGCTGGAAAGAGATAACTTATTTGAGAGTGTTTATCATCCATCAATCCACAGTTGGATAGTTCTGTAGTTACTTTTTCTAGCAGTGAATGTCCAAGCAAGATGACTCCAAATACATAACATCAATGAGGTAAAGAAGAACCCACGAGGAACAGCTAAAGGCCCGATGATACTACTGGAACCAGAGACATCTCTGTTCATAAATCCACATACCCAAGTCCCTTTACAGACAGGAAGTCCATTGAAGAATACAATAGACGAAGTCAACTGAAATTTGGCAAAATGCCCCTTGGTTTTCCACAACTCTACTGAAAATGATTGTGGCCTCATGACACAAACATTTGTTTTTTTCAGAAAGAAAACTCAACACTACAGATGGAGCAAAAAGGACAGTTTACCAACATCAACGCATCATCTCACACCCAACAGAGCAGCACAGAGGAGAGAGTATTGTGATCAGGGCCCGGAGCACCTATCATTATGAAGTAGACAATTCATTCCCAAGTTTACCTGAATGTCCTGGAGAATAATGACAGGGCGTTTGTCCAGCAGGTCCAGCCAGAGACCAGACCATAACCCCACAGAGATGTTGTTAAAAGAACCGGTCACACCAGACGTTCTACTAATGTGTCTGAGCTCAAGCAGCTCTGAGAAGAGGAATGATCCATAATTCCTCCTGAATGTTGAGCAGCTTTGAAACAGAGATACTGGAAAATCAAAGGAGCTTCAACCAACTGGGAACTCGAAGGTTCACATACTTTTGCTTCCAGAACCAAGAATGCTTAATCAGTGTGTTCAATGAAGACACAATTATAACCGGTTTACCTGCAGATCCAGTTCAGCAGCCCCCAATAAAAATACTTTTAGACTTTCTTACATGTCCCGTCATGAGATATGTAAGTCCAATCTCAATGGTTGTATTTTTGTGTCCAAATATTAGTCTAAAACATCTTTGTACAAGGTTTTGACACAGAAAGTGTAGAACAGCAAAAAACTTTGAGTTCCAACAATAACTATGGGGGGGACTTACCATAGATCAATTACTGTATACAATGAACATGTTGTCTGCAGTAATTTTGTTCTTGTAAAGAAATGCCTTTTGTTACTTTTTCCTACATCAAACTTTAGCAGCATTTTTTCTTCACCTTATGCGTTCTCTGTTCAACATAAGACATAACTTCTGGATTGGTCGCCTTACTGGAGCAGCTCTAACTCAATGGTCCGGGTCACATCTGTGGTCTACTAGTAGAGCAAAATAAAACATTTTTACATTAGCTCTACTTGAATTAAAATTATCTCTTTCAGCAGGTCTGAAACATTTCTCTTTCTCCTTTTCTACATCTGAACTGCTCCAGGTAAACCTGCAGATTGAAGATTCAGCTTTCCATCTCCTCATATGGTGGTCTGTGGGTGGGATTTATGCTCATTAAGAAACGTGATGCCAGTTCGTGATCATCTGTCATTCATAAACCTGCTCAAGTTGTTGCTCCAAGTTTTATGTGGTACATGTGGCCTTTATTGAGGAGGTTTTTTATTTTCAGATATACTCACACTTAGAGCCCAGATATACTTGCCGTTTGTGCTTGCGTTCGTGTCCGTTCGCGTAACCCACCAACTGCAACGTCGCTCGCGTAGTAACCGAGGAGAGAGCGTCGTACTGGCGGTGACTGATAGGGGGCAGTAAGCAGAGCAACAGTTGGAAAAGTGATTAAATATTTAGTAGTAGTGGTGCTAGCAGTAGCAGATTAGAACAACGAACAAGTTTACATGACAATATTGGATGATGTAGGAGATTATAACATTGATTTAGCTGCGATCTCGGCAAAGGAAACGGCGCCAGCGCAATCGGCGATGGTATGTTAGACATTTGTGGTCAGCTGGTATCAGACCGGGACCAGCTGGTATCAGACCGGGACCAGCCGGTACCAGACCGGTACCAGACCGGGACCAGCCGGTACCAGACCGGGACCGGACCGGGACCAGCCGGTACCGGACCGGGACCAGCCGGTACCGGACCGAGACCAGCCGGTACCGGACCGAGACCAGCCGGTATCGGACCGGGACCAGCTGGTATCGGACCGGGACCAGCCGGTATCAGACCAGGACCAGCACCACTCATGGCCAGAGCCAGAACTGCAGGTCGCTTTGCGTTCAGTGTCTTTTTGAGAAGGTGCACGTCGACGCGTCGAATGAAGGCAGGATACGCGTGGGGCCATGATGGTACGTGGTCTGGACTGAGAGTATATCTGAGCTCTTTCAAAGATTTCATGAAGGAGGGCCGATGTGCTTGTCTGTTATTTTAGCTCAGATGGAGACCAGATTACATCTGAGGACTTTTTCTACCGTTCTTCCCACAAGCCCTCCGTCAAACATATCAGAGAATTGAACAAACAAACAAAGAGAAAATAAACAAAGAAACACAATACACATTTGAGTCACAGTATTAATACATTCATCCCACAGTGGAACAGAGTTATTTTAGTCCAAATTAAACATTGTTTTCAGGACCATCTAATCACTGCTGTCATCTAAAACAAAAGATCTCTTACAGTGTGTCCAGAAACCCAGATAATTGCTTTAAACAGTCTTTTAGTGCTAAACCTCATGGCTTACTTCCTCAGACAGAAGACGGTACTTTGAGGTTACGCAAGTTAAGCTTCAGTAGCATTCAATAGTTTAACATGAAATGGGCATCTGTATGTCTGTATGTACATCTGAATAACAGTTATTCATGGGAATTTAGGGTTGCATTACAGTAACTGATAACCTGATTCCTTTTCCTCACTGATGGATCTGTCCCTCAGTTTACCTCCAATCATTCTCACATCCTTCACAATCAGGGGCTTCTACAGTTACATGTCCGCTTCTTTACTGTGCCAAACACTTTCACTCTCCAGTATTCTGCATTTACCTTCACTTATCTTTGGATCGAGCTGCCAGAGAAAAGTGTGAAAGTGTGAGTTTTTCTCAGCCAATTTCTGGCAGATTAGATGGAGTCTTTGTTTATAAAATGTGTGTAGTGTTCAGTTTGATCATCCTAAACTGGCCCCAAATGCTTTTCATAGTGTTCCAAATCAATTTTACATTCTTTTATAATAAATCAGCTCTGAGATCGAGAGAGGATGTTCATTAGAATCCCTGTGTTACTTCATGATGATTTGCTCTAATCAAGTATGTACCCTCATGTTTGTGTTGGTGCTCTAACCACATGCTAACATATCATCACTGTGATCAGGTCTGTATCCTCTCACACAAGACAGCCAGGACCAGCAGCTAGAACAGCTCTGCCGGTCCACACCACAGACACAAGGGCAATATTTGAAGTATTAAATATAATAGTAAATATTTGTAATTGGACCTCTTGTTTCAATTTTTTTCCCCGGGGGGAAATCAGAAATAACTGCGGTGTTTAGGCAACACAGGGTTAGTATGACCTGCCTGTTCTTAGCTACTTCCACACTCAGTGGTCTGTTTGTAAAATTAACAACACAACAAAATGTAATACCTTAAACATATCTTCTGTTAGGTGTTTATTCACAATTTAGAAGTCAATGCAGCTCTAAGCACTACGATGTAAAAGGGTATGTTTCCATTTGCAGGAGTTCAGGATAAACCCACCAGACAAGAACCTCTAACATGGTCGACCGTCTCCTTAGCCCAGACATGGGCAAACTACGGCCCCCGGGCCACATACGGCCCGTTACGCCTTTTAATCGGGCCCGCCAGACTCGTCCAAATTATAATAAAAACCTTGTTCATTTTCCACCTTCCCCTGCAATACCCACATTTACCCAATAGATGGCGCATGCACATTCAAACGCATTGACCGATGTTGGAGTGGCTCGTATTTCATTTAGTTTCATGTCGCCATTCGAGCCCTTCTGTAAAAAATCGCGCAGGATAGTGAGCGCGGTCAGGATAATCCATCCATGATTTTGCGGGGTTTAACACAATTAAATATTATTGAACTTGAGTATTTCGTTGAGTAATGATATGTTTTGAATGTTGAAAGTGATTCCATTCATTTTTTAATAAATGTTAATTTCTTTAACTTTGTACCTTCGATTGAAACGTATTAAAAAGTAATCTCCAGGTTGGATAAATCCAAATGCGTACATTATGCTATTCTATTTGCATTTTCTTCCTTCCAGTATTGTGCAAAATAGTGTGTAAACGCCATATCTTGCATATTCCTTGAGACAAAATTATTAACTAATAAGTGCTATTTTGCACATTTGAAAGACAATCTTCAGTGCAAATCTGTTAATAAATCGGGTTGTACATTTATTTGCGCGTTCTTACTGTGCTATGAGGTTCGTTCACACTACATGCAATGCTTTAGTAAATCCAGCCCAAACACTCCATCCAAACGCTCCTGGCCTCTGTCAAATGTTAGAACGCATTGTGGCCCGTGAGTCAAAAAGTTTGCCCCCCCCTGCCTTAGCCCCTTCAGCCAGCATGTCTCCATTACACTGTAGTGCCACACAAGAACGTTGACTGAAAAAATAGCACAGCTTGCCATGAGGTGGCGGTCAAATGACCAGCAGCATCCAAGGAGACTAAAAAGAAGAATGCAGCAAAAGAAGATAAGGAAGAAGGAACACGTAAACAAGGGCTGCTGCTTGCATTTTTGTTTGCTTTTTTAATATACAGTAGTCCCTCGCTATAACGCGGTTCACCTTTCACGGTCTCGCTGCTTCACGGATTTGCATTGTGCATTGTGCTCTGCATTCTGACTGGCTAAAAAGTCTCCCCGCTTCTTCACTTCCTGTGTGTCAATACTGTTATGGTTTAATATGTATTGTACATGTACATGTAGGTAAAACAGCTTGCCGAATTTAAGTTTGCAAATTTTCTTAAAAGCCCATAATGTCAAAAAAACATTCTGCACCGATTCCCTCGTTCAACTCCAATTACTCGGGCTGTGGTTCGCATGCGCTGATCTCCGCAATTTGAAGGCCTGTATAATAATTGTAAAAAAAATAAAGGTTACTACTTCACAGATCTCACCTATCACAGGTTCTTTTTGGAACGTAACCCCCAGGAAAAACGGGGGTTTACTGTACACTGTGGTGGTAGTGATTGAGATTGAAAGAAAACCCCAAGCTCGACCTCTAGATTGGCATTATGTGCCAACAAGACCGAAATGCTCCATCTTTTTTTTTTTTTTTGCTTAATCTCCACCTTTATTAAATGTACTTGTAGCAAAATGTTTCTGGTTCAAATGAGTTTTGGTCACATAATTTACACTCACCGACCACTTCATTAGGTACAGTACACCTGTCCAAATACTCGTTAAAGCAAATTTCTAATCAGCCATTAACATGGCAATAACTCAATGAATTTAGGCATGTAAACATGGTCAAGATGATCCGCTGCAGTTCAAACCGAGCACCAGAATGGGGAAAAAGGTGATTTAAATGATCTACTGCTGATCTACTGGGATTTACACGCACAATCATCTCTAGGGTTTACAAAGAAGGGTCCGAAAAAGAGAAAATATCCAGTGAACGGCAGCTCTGTGGGTGCAAATGCCTTGTTGATGCCAGAGGTCAGAGGAGAATGGCCAGACCTGTTCGAGCTGATATAAAGGTAACAGTAACTCAAATAACAGCTCGTTACAACCGAGATATGCAGAAGAGCATCTCTGAACGCACAACACGTCCAACCTCGATTTCTGCTGCGACATTCAGATGGTAGGTGCAGAATTTGGCATCAGCAACATGAAAGCATAGATCCATCCTGCCTTGTATCAGCGCCTTAGGCTGGTGGTGTAATGGTGTATTTTCTAGTTTTGTTATGGCGCTTTTGCACTAGTCTCACTTCTCCTCGGTTCTACCCGCCACGGCCCCGTTTTGCGCTTTTGCACTAGGGCTGAGGCGGGGAGAGCCGCTCCAAGTCGATACTATTTCTGTAACCATTCTGGCGAGGTTCTATTGCGGGCTGAGCCGGGACTATTTCTGACGTCACCACCCTCCACGCCTCTGATTGGTCGGGAGGCGGGGCCGTCAGACGTTTGAATCAGGAAGCAGGAGTCAGAGCGAGAGCGACCCGTGGCTCGCGGCGATTTTATTATAAAGCGCAAAACGTCTGTTTGGTGATCCAACTCTGATGTGCAGATGTTCATAAACCTGGTGGCTGACGAGAGTATTAAAAAAGGGATGTAGACGGGCTGTTTTACTCTCAGCCGCTCGCGGCTCCAGCTGATTTCTGATCAGCGCCGACACGAACAAAGCGGTTGCGCAATCGAGTACGTCACAGCAGCTTCAACCCAACCTGCCCACTTCTCCCCTGGCTGTGGAAAAACAAACGGGTAGAGGCGGGTAAAGGCGTGAAGAGCCGAGTCGGGCCAAGTAAGTCCTAGTGCAAAAGTGCCATTAGTGGTAGTGTACCGGCCCCCTTCTGGTGATTATTGAGAGTTTCTGTCTGAATTTTCAGATTTCCTATCTGGTATATTGATCAGTACAGATAAATTCATCATAGTGGGTGATTTTAATATTCATATGGATGTTGAAAATGATAATCTTAAATTAGCTTTCAATTCTCTTCTAGAATCAATGGGTATCTCACAAAAAGTAAACAAACCGACGCACTGTTTTAATCATAATCTGGATCTCGTTCTCACCTACGGTGTTGAAACTGATGATCTGTTGGTGTCACCTGTAAACTCCCTCTTATCTGACCACTATTTAATAACGTTTGAATTTAATATTGTCGATGGTGAAGCACAAAATAGGAGGTATTACTTTGGAAGATGTTTGTCCGATGAAGCCATTGCTAAATTTAGGGAGGCCATTGCTTATCTTACGACAGTGCGAAATAGTGATGTAGTCGAGGCCAGTGACCTGGGTTCTACCTCTGCAGATGTGGATTTCCTTGCTAGTAACACTGCTGATTTGTTGCATTCAGCTTTAGATGAAGTTGCTCCTTTGAAAAGGAGGGTTTCTAGCCACAGGAGCTTAACTCCCTGGTATAATTCAGATATCCGCATGTTGAAACAAAACGTGCGTAAAATGGAAAGGAAGTGGTACTCTTGTAAGTCTGTAGACTCTCATCGTGAATGGAAAGATATTCTAATAGTATATAAAAAAGCCATTCGCAAAGCCAGAACAGCTTATTATTCAACGTTGATAGAGGATAATAAAAGTAACCAGCGTTTTCTGTTCAGCACTGTAGCCAGGCTGACAAAGAGTCACAACTCTATTGAGCCGTGCATTCCTGCAGCTCTCAGTAGTGAGGACTTTATGAGCTTCTTTAACAGTAAAATCACGAGAATTAGAGAAGAAATCAACCAGCCGGTTGTGGGCGTTTCTTCAGCTTTAGCGACTTCCCTAGGCTCTGACTTGTCTCTAGACTGTTTTGATCCTATAGACCTCCCTGAGCTGACCTCACTCGTTAATAGAGCTAAGTCTACCACATGTATGTTAGACCCCATCCCGACTCGACTATTCAAACATATTTTTTCTCTTATTGGTGCGACAATACTGGACCAAATCAACCTATCCCTAAGTTTAGGATATGTACCACAGGTTTTCAAAGTGGCAGTAATTAAACCTTTACTTAAAAAACCTTCCCTTGACCCAGACACCTTAGCTAATTATAGACCAATTTCCAACCTTCCATTTGTATCTAAAATTCTGGAAAAGGCAGTTTCAAGCCAGTTATGTGACTATTTGTATAGAAATGATCTGTTTGAAGTCTTTCAGTCAGGGTTCAGAATGCATCATAGCACAGAGACAGCACTGGTTCGAGTTACGAATGACCTTCTTATGGCCTCAGATAAGGGATTAGTGTCTATACTGGTTCTACTGGACCTCAGATAAGGGATTAGTGTCCATACTGGTTCTACTGGACCTCAGATAAGGGATTAGTGTCCATACTGGTTCTACTGGACCTCAGATAAGGGATTAGTGTCCATACTGGTCCTACTGGACCTCAGATAAGGGATTAGTGTCCATACTGGTTCTACTGGACCTCAGATAAGGGACTAGTGTCCATACTGGTTCTACTGGACCTCAGATAAGGGACTAGTGTCCATACTGGTTCTACTGGACCTCAGTGCTGCTTTTGACACTACCCGAACTGCAACTAGAGAGGAGGAGAGAGGGCACAACCACACAACCCGAGAGGCCAGAAGCCGACTAGGAAAAAACCCAAAACCCAGGCCACCAACAGCACCACGGAGGACCAGAAGAGGGACAGGGGGAAACCCCACACCAGCAAGCCCCGCCCCCTCCCAGAAAGCCCCGCCCCCTCCCAGCAAGCCCCTGGCGGAGCCCCAACGACCACGGGAGGAGGCAGCCAGGAAACTCACAGCAACGGACCAGGACCCAGCCGAGCACCAGCCCAATGATGTTCAGTTGAGGCAGACATTATCTCATTACTGATATGATCAGACAAATGATTCCTAAATTGATTAATACATCGATTAGACTTTTGTTTCCAATTCATAAGAATGGCAGTGAGAACCAAGTGAGCCAGGTTAAGTTATATGTCGATGTCCCAGGTGATCTAGTATGCATAGTGTGGGGCACGTGGGAATTCCGCAATTGAGCTATGTTGATAAATCTTCACATACCTCCAGCCAAAATTTCTGCACAGGTGCACAAAACCATAAAGCATGCATATCATTATCAGGGGTGTTCTCTGTGAGCAGATATTAGAGTGTGCAAAACCCATCTGGAATGATGGACACTCTCCTTATCTTTCATTTCCTGCATGCTTGTTAATCACATCCATACCAGCAGAGAGTTGTGCCTGCCATCCCTACAGGTGTTGCCAAGGATTAAAAAACAAAGACTTGTGCAGCTTTAAGCCTTTAGTGACCATACACTTTTAGTGTGCGAGTTACACCTACATAACAAGCAAAAACATGTGTACACTTGAATACAATACATTTAACATCTAAATATTAAAATCTTGCATGCTTTTAGCAATCAAAAAGTGGCAGAAGATAGACGTAGAATAATAATAAAGAGAAACACGATCACAAGAGAACAATACAATACAATAGTTGTGATGATGTTGCCACAGCATTCAACCAACAAAATAAAAACTAAAAAATCAGTCCAGTCCACCTGGTCCAGCGCAGCAAGCGGGCACTCAGGGAATTATATCCAGCCTCCTTTGCTGCAGTCATCGATGCCCCCATGCGATATAATCCTAGGATATAGACCTCAAACAGAAGGGTTAAATAATAAAAAATGTAAAAATCAAATAAAAAAATGATTTGCTATTAAATACATGTTGCCAGTGTGATCTGATCGTTTTAACCTTCTGTGAGGGGAAGCCTTAGCAACTCTCTCACAATGAGAACACATCTAATGGTCTTGTAATGGTGTATTTTTAACATTAACATTAAAGATTTCTTTTCATTAAAAACAAGCGGACAAATACTTCAATTTGACTATACATAATGGATCAGTGGAAGGTTGTGAGCGTGGGCTGCAGATGGGACTAATCCAAACAAACATTTACATCCTGGAGAGGCTGCTGTCTCCTCTCCACCAGCAAGCATCCTTCTCCCTCCAGTGTGTCACTTATCTCTAGCTCGCTGGGTGAGAGGCATGAAGCTGGATCTCATTAAAGCAGTCGCTATGAAAGATAAATGTCTCATATCTGGGTTTTAATTGCCAGCTCCTCTTTATAATCAGATTAGCCACAGAGAGCATTGAGGAGGCAGATAAGACAAAAGACCAATTGAATTAGAAGGAGGAGGAGGAGGAGACTGGTGTGTCTTACAAGCATTTGTCCCAGTTTCCTCTCTGGTACTCCTGATTCAGAGTTCCACTCTGACACCATCGCTGTATGGACAGTTCAGCTGTGGCTTGGTGGATGAGACAGCCTGGAATTTGGACACCATCATTTGTTTTTTATGGAGTTATAGTCATGGTCTCTGGAGAGGATAGCAGTCATCAACCCTCTTATCACGCTGATGAAAGGAAGGAGATGTATGTTATGGTCTGATCAGAAAGCAGAATGAAAGCAGCTTTGTTTTATCATCAATGCAGGCTGGGTGTGCAGAGACAGAGTTCTGGCCTGAAACTGAAGCCCTTCCACTGGAGGAAACCCACTGATGTGGATCAGCACATGTAGAACCTATGTGGAGCTGGTCCACACCCATGACTGATGGATCAGAGCAACAACCGGTCCCAGAGGGTTCACTCCAGCTTTTTGATGATCCAAGTGATCCAGACATCCGCACTGTGTCCATTGATGTCACATTTTTAATGCTTATGGTCAGTACTCAAGTTGTAAAAAACAATCAGGGGGGATGGTGGATTTGATCATATTGGGACAGATAATTTGTGCTGATTACAAATAATATAATATATTACAAATAATAGCAGTGACCAAAACAGCTGCAGAAATACTGCAGGAATGACATAGCAGCAGTTAAATGCAGCCTTCTGTAAGCTTTAAATATCCACTGGGCTTACATCAAATACATCAAAACACAACAATAAAAAACACTTTTCTGAACTTATCAATATGACTCTGTCCTTCACAGGATAAGTAAAATGGATCACTGCAAAAACTCACAATCTTAACAAGAATATTTGTCTTATTTCTGGTTAAAATGTCTCATTTTAGTAAAAAAAATTTCATTACACTTAAAACAAGACTCATCACTGGAAAAAACAACAATTTTCACCTGTTTCAAGTAGATTTTCACTTGAAATTAGTAGAAAAATCTGCCAGTGGAACAAGATTTTGTTGCTTGTAATGAGAAGATAAATCTTGTTCCACTGGCAGATTTTTCTACTTATTTCAAGTGAAAATTTACTTGAAACGGGTAAAAATTGTCAAATAAGTTATTTTTCTGGTGATGACTCTAAATGTTGAAATAGCAGTAAAACCACTTTCATTGATGAAATGACATAAGGGATGGAAAGGAGGGATGGCAGTTTTACAGGGGGGATGATTTGGACCGTTTTTATTTCAGGGGGGGATGATTTGGACCGTTTTTATTTCAGGGGGGATGATTTGGACCGTTTTTATTTCAGGGGGATGATTTGGACCGTTTTTATTTCAGGGGGATGATTTGGACCGTTTTTATTTCAGGGGGGATGATTTGGACCGTTTTTATTTCAGGGGGGAATGAGGGGGGATCCCTCCTCATTCCCCCTCAACTCCAGTACTGCTTATGGTACTATATAAATGTTTTGTATTAATACAAATTTGTATTGGTTGCCTTCTACCAGACCACAAGTACAGTAAAGATAAATTACCTCAACCAACAGTTTTCCTAGTTAATTGATGAGATCAAATGAAATAAAGAAAAAGAGTATATGCCAGGTCCAAATTTGTGAACCCTCTGACAATGTGGACCGGTTTAATGGGTCTACCCATTTATGCCATGTGACATCAAATTAAAGTAGGAAACAAGAAGCTGAAGCTACAAGGCCCCCACTGTCAGGTAGTCTGTGGTGTTTAAGCAATCAGCTGGGACTCCGAGGCCTCAAGTGGACCAAAAAACCTCATCCACACAATCCAGGCTTTCCTTTATGTTCACCGTCTACTGAAGCCCCATCTGAATGAAGAAGACAGACCTGACTATGGGTCTCAAAACTTTAACGGTCCAGTTTTAGGAGCCCGTGAGAATCATGGCCCTTGTGCTCTAAACGTTAGAGGTGGTAGTGGTGGGAAGCACGCTAGCAGCATGACCACAGTATTGAAATTAACATTTGTGTGTAATTTATTGGATGATGTCTGAGGGAGCACAAACAGCCTTTGGAATATTAATTCCCCATAAAGTAGAAGATGATATAATTGATTTTTAAGCATGTGTAACAACTATGCCACCCGCTGTAGTAGTATGTGCCAGCATTGCCTAGTGTAGAGTAGCAAAGGATTGTGGGTAATCCTCAAAGTAACGGAGGATTCTGACAAGGTAACGAGTCTATGAATGTCCGGAGACATAAGAGAAATATTTTTTTAAATGAAAAATACTTGTGATGGACTGGTGACCTGTCCAGGGTGTAACCCCTGCCTCTCACCTAAAATGAGCTGGGATAGGCTCCAGCAGACCCCCGTGACCCCGCAAGGGATAAAGCGGGTAAGATAATGAATGAATGAATGAATGAAATGAAAAATACAAAAAAAGGTAACAGTCCAGTGTGAGATATCTGTACAGAAATTGTATATTTTTGTTTATTAGATTTATTATAATTTTTATACATTTTCTGCCACTTTTGGTAAGCTCTCGATTTACCGGTCAATCTACGCCCCTACCCTCACCTATGGTCATGAACTTTGGGTAGTGACCGAAAGGACAAGATCGCGGATACAAGCGGCCGAGATGAGTTTCCTCAGCAGGGTGGCTGGACGCTCCCTTAGAGATGAGTTTCCTCTGCAGGGTGGCTGGACGCTCCCTTAGAGATGAGTTTCCTCTGCAGGGTGGCTGGACGCTCCCTTAGAGATGAGTTTCCTCCGCAGGGTGGCTGGACGCTCCCTTAGAGATGAGTTTCCTCCCGGGAGGAGCTCGGAGTCGAGCCGCTACTCCTCCACATTGAGTCAGCTGAGGTCGCTTGGGCATCTGTACCGGATCCTCCTGGACGCCTCCCTAGGGAGGTGTTCCAGGCATGTCCCACCGGGAGGAGACCCTGGGGAAGACCCAGGACACGCTGAAGAGACTATGTCTCTCGGCTGGCCTGGGAACGCCTCGGACTCCCCCCAGAAGAGCTGGAGGAAGTGTCTGGGGTGAGGGAAGTCTGGGCATCTCTGCTGAGGCTGCTGCCCCCGCGACCCGGGAACGGATTAGCGGAATAAGACGGACGGACGGACGGACGGACGGACGGACGGACGGACGGACGGACGGACGGACGGAGGGACGGACGGACGGACGGACGAACGGACGGACGGAGGGACGGACGGACGGACGGACGGACGAACGAACGAACGGTAAGCTAAAAATGAAATAGTTTTTATTTTGTTTCATTAATATTGTCTACATGATTTCAACTCCACTATACGATCACAATGTTTGTTAGAGCAGAGATTTGCCTTGAAATTGCCCCTCTGGGATAAATAAAGTTTTTCTGAATCTGAATCTGATTCAGCCCAGATGTTGAATATAACCTACAGGTGAAGAATATGGTGTAAAAGTTAATTTATTTCAATAATTCAACTAGAATATGGTTTAAAAGTTAATTTATTTCAATAATTCAACTAGAATATGGTGTAAAAATTAACTTATTTCAATATTTCAACTAGAATATGGTATAAAAGTTAATTTATTTTTTATTTGGGGTTTTCATAAACTGTGAGCCATAATCACCAAAATCATAACAAATAAAGGCTTGAAATATCTCACTTTGAATGTAGTGGGGAAATAATATATTTGTTTCACCTTTAGTTAAATTTACTACGAATGACGTTTTGCAATATATTCACATTTTCCGACCTTCACCTGTATATTATGAAATCAATAGATAAGAGCATAATATATGTCCGTATTGGTTCAATACGGAACTTTTAATTCCCAATTCCCAACTCCTACCTGGAGGTGAAGCCGGAGTCCTCCCCGCTGTCTGGCACACACACACACACACATATATATACCGTATTTTCGCGACCATTCGGCGCACCGTGTGGAAAGGCGCACCCTCATTTTTGTGTGTCATTTTTAGATTTAAAACATACATATGGCGCACCGACCCAAAAGGCGCAGTCTACAGAGCAGAGCTGCACACACGCGTGCCGCAAAACACGCCGGCCGGAAAACACACACACCCGCTGCAGAACGCACACACATGCAGAACGCACACACAAGCACACAAGCGCTTATTTAAAAAATAGAGCAGGAGCAAAACCTCTGTTTCTGCATTAAAGAGCTCCACTAATTCAGCTGCGCCAGTCCGAATTTCCTCGGTGTCAGACACTTTCTGCACAACAGTAAATAAACTTTTCATACCCCGTTGTGCGGATCCTCCACCGCGCAGAGCCCGTCTCTCCCCAGCGGGGTGGAGCAGCGCGCGTCACAGCGGCTTTAACCGGGAATGTGACCTGTTCGGACCGGCTGGGACCGAAGCCACCCACCTGTATGGGAGCAGGGGCTCCCGGGGAAAGACCAGCGGCATTTCGGCCGGATCTGCCCCGGGGATGGTGCGCCCTGGCCCGGCAAACCCGCGGCGGGAGCCTGGCGGCTCCTGAGCGCATCCTCTGCATCTTGGTTAGGCTATCAGAGATCAAACCGACAGATTTGCCTGAAAATCTCGCAGGGTGAAGTTGTTCCGACCTGGGACAGACCCCTGAATAAATAAAGGTAAGAAAATAAACGTTTCATACCCCGTTGTGCTGCGTTGTGCTGCGGTTCCCGACCGCGGCGGTCCCGGGTCCCGCGTCCCGGGTCCCGGGTCCCGCGTCCCGCGTCCCGCGTCCCGGGTCCCGGGTCCCGCTCCGCGCTGGTCCCGGGTCCGCTCCCCGTCTGCTCCCCCGCGCTGGACCCGCTCACACACGCGCTGTCGGGGAGCCGGTACCGGGGTTTGTATCCGACAGGAGCTCCAGTCCGAATTTCCAGACCTGTCTCAGCCACCTGATCATCATCATCCCTTCATCCAGCCCCCCCTTTCCATTCGTCCTTATAATGACTCCGGCTGGAAACGTCTTATGCAAAGTTTTTCTTTTAAAAATCACCATAGGTTTCTGTCCATCAGCTGCGCCAGTCAAGCGCTACATAAATGAGAATCTGTGTGTGTCGCCGCGAATACACACCCGCGCATGTCGGGGTCCGGTACCGGGTTTGTAACCGACAGATTTGGCTGCAAATTTCGGAGGGTGAAGCTGATCAGACCTGAGACAGACCCCAGAAATCTCTGCTCGCAAAGCGGCCGGGAACCAGGTCGATTGGACCGCTTGGGGAACCAGGAAGTCGGGTTGCAGCAGCGCCCATCACCGCGCTGCTCCAGCCGCTGCTTTAACCGGGGAAAGTCACCGGTTCCGACATGCAAAACACACGCGCGCTGCAGAACAAGTGTGCTTATTTAAATAGAGCGGGAGCAAAACTTAGTTTGATTGTATTTTATTTCACTTTACACATCAAGCAAATCCTTAAAAGTTTTCATCTTCTGTTTCGCATTAAACAGCTCAGTGGATGGTCTCATTCAGCTTCACCCGCCCCCTTCTCCCTTTACCGTTCTCATGGCCGGCCTTACATTACCGTAATTCAGGTAATAGACACGGCGCACCGTTTCTTAAGGCGCCCGGCACATTTAAAAAAAAAAAAAAAAAAAAAGTTGCGCCTTATGGTCGCGAAAATACGGTATATATAGACGTGTGTATGGGCCGTTAATGAAAATATGGGACAAATCGCGTCCCGTATTAGTTCAATATGGGACGCAACATTTTTTTCTCAAATAAAGGACAATTCCGTATTTTACGGGACGGGTGGCAACCCTACCCACCACAGTGCACTAGTGGTGCAACTCATAACCATCAGGCTCCAGGCCCACCTACTCGTGATGAAGAACGAGTTGACACCTCACTGTCAGCCTGTAGTCAGCTAATAGCCGACTTACGACCCCCACAGTGCAGTAGCACATCAGTCCCCATCTCACCCCCTGATGAAGCTAGGCTAGTTGATCAAATGAGCACTATAGTGCAAAAGATAGGGCAGCAGCTAGCTGACAGCAAAATGTCACAACTCAACACATCAAGCCCTTCAGCTGCTGCACATACAGGACATTCTGAAACAATAAAGACTCTTCCCCCTGCCGCACACTGGATCTCTCCCAGGTCCAGCTCGTCTCTCAGAGAGGAGACAAGGACCGACCTGTATTTTCCGAGGAGAAAGTTTGGATAGCAGAACGGTGGCTTAGTGGTTAGCACTGTTGCCTCACAGCAAGAAGGTCCCCGGTTCGACTCCCAGGCCTGGTAGGGGCCTTTCTGTGTGGAGTTTGTATGTTCTCCCCGTGCTTGCGTGGGTTCTCTCCGGTTACTCCGGCTTCCTCCCACAGTCCAAAAACATGCATATTAGGTGAATTGATGATTCTAAATTGCCCGTAGGTGTGAGCGTGAGTGTGGTTGTGAGCATGGTTTGTGTGTTTATATGTGGCCCTGTGATGGACTGGTGACCTGTCCAGGGTGTAACCCCGGCCTCTCACCTGAAATGAGCTTTATGAAGGGATAAAGGATGGAAAGTTTGGATACGCTGGCTGTTGATGAATGGGAGGACTTAATGAAAAATTACATCAGAAAAAGTGGTGTTATGCTGGAAAACCAAGCTGAGGAAATCCTCATCCATCTGAGAGGCTGGGCAAATTGATGTCCGGCAAAACCCACAGGCCATCTATGGACTCCTGCGCAAACATTTCAGCTCTAGCTCCTCTGTGCCCCTAGCTGACTTTTATTCCACCCTGCCAAAAGAACCGGGATCCCTATGAGTATTGGCTTAGACTGAATGGAACCGCTGACTTACAAAAAGCCTTCGACACTGTCAACTATAGGGTACTCTTATTTAAACTTAGAGCCATGGGCTTTAGCAGCGCTACCTTGAAATGGGTGAGCTCCTTCCTTGAGGATCGTAGGCAAATGGTGCAAGTAAATGGGTCCATGTCCTCCGCACTTAAGCCAATATGTGGTGTTCCTCAAGGAAGCATCTTGGGTCCGCTTTTCTTCTTATTATATGTCAATGATATGAAGTCAGCCTGTGACTGTGATCTATTTCTGTTTGCTGACGATGCAGCTCTTCTGACGTCTCATCAGGACAAATCAGAAGTAGAAAAAACACTTAGCTGTGAGCTCAGTAAGATCAGTACCTGGTTGGTTGACAATCGTTTATCCCTCCACCTAGGTAAAACCGAGTCCATCCTATTTGGGTCAAGCATTAGATTAGCGAGGGTTGATGGACTCAAGGTGGTGGTGGGCGATACGGAGGTGACGGATAAGAAGGAGGTTACCTACCTGGGCTGTATCCTGGACAATAAGTTGACAGGAGAGAGTATGGCCAAGAGGGTTATATCAAAAGTAAACCAGAGAGTCAGATTCCTTGCCAGGACATCATCTTTCTTAGATAGGACAGCCCTAGAGATCTTGGCAGGGGCCTTGGTTCAGTGCCTCTTTGATTATGCTTGCACATCGTGGTTCTCTAGCACTTCAAAACATCTGAAGCATAGCCTACAGACAGCACAAAATAAATTAGTCAGGGTAGTCCTCCAACTACACCCCAGAACTCACCTCACTCAGTTTCATTTTGAAAGCCTCAAGTGGCTAAGAGTGGAGGAAAGAGTGCTACAAATTAAACTCTCTATGGTACACAGAATATTACACAAGCCGGTGCCAAAATATCTAATTAACTATTTTACCAGGGTCAATAGTATTCATGGACATGCTACCAGAGGAAGCTCCACCAATGTGGTGCCGGCCAAGTACAGGACAAACGGGGGTCAAAGTTCATTTTTGTACACCGGGGCCTTGGCCTGGAATAGCCTACCTGAAGATCTGAAATCCACTAGCTCCTCTGCTTCCTTTAAAACTTTTGTGAGGAGCTAGATTATCAGGGGTAGAAGATGGGTGTAGGTTAATTGAACAATATTCTGGTGCATAGTGTTTTAAAATTGGATTCTGATCTGCTTTGTATTGTAATGTATGTTAAATGTGTGTATTCCTGCCTTATATCTCTCTCCCTTGCGTGGTAGGCCGACCCACGCAGTCCACATTTTCTCCCACATGTCCTGACGTACACCACACTTTCATTCAGCAGACCATTGTTTACGCACACACATATTTTAAAGGACCGCAATGGAAATAAGCTCTTGCTTTATTGTGTTTTTATCCTTTTGATGATGGTGTGGCCTATGTATTTATACATTTTCCATTGTCAATAAAGATGTCAAATCAAATCAAATCAAAAATCTGATGTTGCTGCAAGTTCTCTTAAGAAGCAAGGTAAAATGTTTGACAACCCCAGTTTTGAAGTCACACGCATGTTCATTGGACACTGTCCCAATATATAGAGATTTGGCACTTACCTTCAGGTCTAAGACCATTGATAAATGGCCCACCATAGAGGTTCAGGAAGTCAGGTCTTCTACTGAGAGAAACAGCAGAATCAACATGAACAAAGTTGAGGTGAGCCCTAATGCTGCTCTAGTTTTAGACATCCCCGAACAGAAGAAAACTGTGAGTCAAGACAATTCTGCCCTAGAGAGGCTGATTAGTATGTTGGAGAAAGTGTTGCTTCAGGGCCCAGGTTATGCTCAAGCCAACAAAAAGCCCCTTAACATCAACAGACTTCCTAGTGTTGAGGGCTTAAACGACATGCCATGCTCCATATGTAAGGATAGCTCTCACTCTGCCCTCAGAGACTGTAGAGAGAACAGACTGTGCTTCCTGTGTCACTCACCTGGCCATGCAAGGAAGGGAAGCGTCCTCCTCTCAATGGTCAGCAGGGAAACTGAATGTTCTGCGTGCGGGGGAAGACAGCGCAGATCAAACATTGATGATTATGAATCATTGTGTCACGCCTACAGCAACATAGTGTCGTCACTTAAAATACTGATTGTGCTAATATAAGTTTGCAGGGACTCTCCAAGACTGACAGCCTAGTTTTCACAAGTGTAACTTCTGACAGTGAGCATGATCTCAGGGCGCTAGTGAACAGCAGTGTGACAGCTGAAAAAAAAAATTCACAGACTATCCCTAACATGGAAAAGAAATCAGCTGAGGACTTTGTCATAGTTGGTTGTGGGGGTCACCTTGTCACACCGTCTGCTATTTATGAACTCTCTGTTTCAGTTTATGGTTATAAGGTGATAATCCCTGTCCTAGTTGTGCCTGGCCAAACTGATGAAATGATTCTGGGCAGTAAGGCCATTAGGTGGCTGATTTCACAGATGAATGAGACTCTTAGTGGCCAAAAGGTCACACCCCCAGTAAACAGTGATCAAAATGATAACTTACCCCAATTGCTATCTCTGCTGTCCTGCTTAGATGAATGGGAAAGCGGAGCAATGCCACACAGAATCAGCACTGCTAAACTGAAGAGATGTGTCACACTACAGCCTGTCTGAACATTGGGTTTGGGCTAGAATGCCTGCCTTTGACGTCTCTGCAGTGGGATTGACAGTCATCATTGAACCCACCCACTCCAAGACCAAACTTGTGCAAATTCTGGTGGGGAGAGTTGTCACTTCCTTGTGGGGGGATGGTTGGGTCCCAGTTAAAATTGTGAATTGAGGAAGAGCAAGGAAGATGGCCGCTTGAGCTGAGAGCTCCACATTTCCTCAGTGTTTAATCTGAAGTTTCTACCTTCACCAAGTAATTTATAGAGCTTATCTTGCCCGATCTTGTGAGTTCAAGTGATAAGAACCATGCCAAGACGCAAAAGAGACAGAATCAAGGAGTCAAAAAGTTTTAAAACAAAGAACAAAGATGAGGAGGAGTCATCCAACTCCTCTTTAGAGGGGTATGACCTGGATGATATGATGGCTGAATTAATATCTCAATGTCGTGATATAGTGACCCGTTTGGATGGTATCGACACTTGTTTGGAAGAAGTTACCACTGAGGTATCGACGATGAAAAAGACAAGACTAAGACTAAAGACTAAGACAAATGAAACACTTGTCAAACAACAGCAGATCTCAGGACACGCTGGAGGACACGCTGCTCTCCACCAAACGGGACCTACACTGATCTCAACAGCTGATAAAAACCCTCGAAGCTAAGACAGATGACTTAGAAAACAGAGGGAGAAGGAAGAACTTAGTTCTGATGGGCCTCCCCGAAAAATCTGAGGGTCGAGATTTACTCAAGTACATCCAACAGAAACTACCAGAGTTGCTTAACTTAACCAAGGATGCACTACTTGAGGTGGAGCGAGCCCACCGCACTCTGCAACCTCCTCCGGACCCAGGCAGACCACCAAGACCGATCCTGAATCTGGTTTCTACGCTTCCGAGACAGAGAGATGATACTCCAAGCTGTTAAACACAACTCAAATATGCGAGGGTGAAGTAAAACTTACCTTACGTCAAGATCTTTCTGCAGAGGTTCGTCGCAAGCGCAGGGAATTTGCAGGAGCGATTGAACATTTCCTTGGAAAGGGTATGTTCAGAGGCTTCACATATCCGTACCGGCTCCGGGTTCTTCATCAGGGTGCTGTCAAACCTTTTGATAGTTCCGTTGACGCGAAGGCTTTCATCAACAAGTTGGAGAAACGGCAGGCTGATGCAAACTCAGCAGAGTCTGATCATTAAAAGTCTACGATCTGAGTGGAGGTGAGATGACGCTTTCTCCCCACGATGATTGTAATCGATCTTTTTTCTAATCATATTGACTGGTAAACCCCCTATTTTTTGTTGACAATTGTAATAAAAGTTTTGGGAGTTCACGTTCGTCTTGCCGGTTACCCGGGTATTTCCGGAAACAAAGTTTCAGACAATATTATTTGTGTTAACCAGAAAAGGGGTTACCAGGGGAGTGATAATTAGACTGACTCGGATGCACATTGTAAAAGTCCTTTCAACTCCTCTTCTGTCCAATAATAATAAGATCGATCATGATATAAAAGTAAGAACAGTTATGGAGAATTTTGTAATTACGTCTTCTTCCCCACTGCAATCTATTCTCTGCCTGAACGGGTGAAAAACGGATGGATCATACCATGAACAGACGTCTTTTTGGACATTAAAATAATATAATTTAATCAATTTTAATCCTCCCCTCTCAGCATTATATGAAGTATTTAAACTTTTATTTTGATCTCTTATTGTATTAGGTAGCACTGAGGAAGGGTACTCCAAGTTGCCAGAGCTATAAGGAGTACTTAAGTATATTTTTCTCATTTTCTTTTTAGTTTAGTATTCATGGGTATGTTTTTTTATGATCTTTGCTTCCTCTGGCCTATTATGAAAGAGGTGTTGTGGTTCTCACAACTTGGGTGGGTTGGGGTACTTTATATACTGTAGATGTTTTCTTTTTCCCCTGTTTATTAGGGCCCGAGGACTGACAGTGCGAAGCCCCTATTGTATCTGTAGGAATTTTTATTATTCTCGTTCTCGTTTTTCTTCCGACGAAAGGAGGGCCTTTTTTCCCCCTTGGTGGGGGGGGTTTCTGAAGTCCACCGTCATCTCCACGGTCTTGAGCGGGTTCAGCTCCAGGTGGTTCCGACTGCACCAGTGGACCAGCTGTTCCACCTCCCGGACTGGTGCCGATGACGGTGGTGTCGTCCGTTACTTACTATCAACAGAATTGTGCAGACCTTGATGACAAGCTAATTAGGACCATTAATTAGAATCAGGTGTGATGATGAAGGGAAACATCTAAAACATGCAGGACAGTGGGCCTTGAGGACCGAGGTTGAGGAACACTGGTGTAGAGGGAGAAGAGCAGTGGTGAGAGGACGCACCCCTGGGGGCACCAGTGCTGATGGTCCGGGTGTTGGATGTGATGCTGTTATCAGCCTAACAGTGGCGGGACACTCATGGTGAATGTCTAATGTCTAATATTTAATGACTTTCTGAGCTCCGATCCGTTCAGCACCATGTTAATAAATCACAGCATTAATGGAAAACGGGCAGCATGGCAGCACAGTGCTGCCAGACCTCCATATGTTAAATCTGCTTCCTCTGGTTTTCTTGTCACTTCGACTTCCCGTTGAGCTGTTTCTTTTCTGTTTCTCTCCCGTTTGTATGGGAATCTCATTCATTTCAGTTAACCTCCCTGTCCTATAGTTTAACTTCTCCACATCTTGTTTCTTCACCACTATGCTGTGGTTTTCTCCCATACTCTTTCCCATTGTTTCCGAAATACTTTCCTTTTTCCTCCTCACCAGCCCTGCCTATATGGTTGAAATGTTTTACATGTGGTCGTTGTAACGGCAAACATACAAAGGTAAGGATGAACTAAACTGATGATGCCTTCATTTTACTTTTTCCAATATAGAAAAACTAAAGGTTGGAATTTCTGCCTATTTTTAGGTTTCTTGCTCCAACATTTTGTTACTAATCTAAAATAAGGAAATCTCAGCAACGACAAGTCGTACCTGAAGAGATGTTGCACCTAAATAGAAGTGCAGTAAGATACATAGCAGAAATAAGACAAAATCTTTTAGAGCTCATATCTTTTTGGATTCATATAGTGAAAACCTAAACACTTTAAAGATCTATTCTAGAACATCTCACCATTAATTGGACCAAGACTGATATTCCTGTTCTGGACCAAAAAGTTTTCAGAAATGTTTGAAGACGAATGTAGACCAAGGGTAGGCAGAAGAAAGAAAGAAAGAAAGAAAGAAATAAAGAAATAAAGAAAGAAAGAAAGAAAGAAAGAAAGAAAGAAAGAAAGAAAGAAAGAAAGAAAGAAAGAAAGAAAGAAAGAAAGAAAGAAAGAAAGAAAGAAAGAAAGAAAGAAAGAAAGAAAGAAAGAAAGAAAGAAAGAAAGAAATTATCGTGATACATTTTTTAGTCCATACCGCCCATCCCTAGAATGAAATACAATTTGTTTGGAAGCAGTTGTGTGTGGCCTTGGAATCATCCCTCTCCCCCTCCCTTTGCTTTTCCTCTCCGACCTGCCCCCCCTCTCTCTCTCCTGGAGGGGGGGGGGGCGGGGGGCAAGTGATAACGAGACCTTTGTCTTCACTTAACTAGATTTTAATAAGCAACTCGACACAGCATTAGAGAGACGTGTGAGTTTACTCTCAGACCAAGCTCAGTATCACGCAGCGTCAAAACCCTGCACTCCTCACGCAGATTACCAAGATTGTCTACACATGAAGAGATGTCTCACTCTCACATACTTCCTTGACGGGGAGGGATGAGGGGAGAAGGCTGCTCTTGTGACACACACACACACACACACACACACACACACACACACACACACACACACACACACACACACACACACACACACACACACACACACACACACACACACACACACACACACACACACAAACAAACACACACACACACACACCCACCTGGATTGTGCCCTGGGCAGTCGCCCATATTGCCCATAGCAAAAACGGGCCCTGCTCTAGGTCTAGGTCTAGGACCAGGGTTTCCTACCCCTGATTTAGACCCACCTACAAACTGGGAGTCTCAGTCAAAGTCCACAGTCAGACAAACCCAGGCAGAACCACCATGGAACCTGCAGCCGACCAAACGGATCCATCCTGCAGCCCATCGTTGCTCTTCTTGGACCACAAGCCAGGGGGTGTTAGTCTAGTGGCTACAGAGATGGGCTTGGGCCAGGTTCAAGCCCCAGAATGGCAACCAAGATGAATCACCTTGGGCCCATGAGCAAGGCCATAACACTAATTGCTACATGGTGTGTGTGTGTGTGTGTGTGTGTGTGTGTGTGTGTGTGTGTGTGTGTGTGTGTGTGTGTGTGTGTGTGTGTGTGTGTGTGTGTGTGTGTGTGTGTGTGTGTGTGTGTGTGTGTGTGTGTGTGTCAGAGGAAAGTTGCTTCAGATGAAAGTGTCTGCTAAATGACAGGAGTAGAGTTTGTAACTCACTGACTTGTGCTTACATCTTTGTTATTTGTGAAGTCTACACTTTAAACCAGTTACATACTGGTTGCTGAGGAGGGTTTTCTGGCATGTATTTTTATGTTTTCTGAGCTGCTTGATGTCGGACTTGTGTTTTGTTTACTGTGTTCAGAGGATTAAAGCTGCACTTTTTCCCATTTTTTTTTTTGCTCAGTATAACAATACATTTCTAGGAATTTATTTTTTATTTTCTAGCAAAGGAATATGACATACCTTCATATAACCCTAAACTTCCATGTTGAGGCACCCCTATGTCAGTATTCTCAGTGTTAAAAGATCATCCAAAAGACCATCCCTCATGTTTTCCCTCTTTTTAATTTAGGTTTGTTCCCTTTCTCCTGCTCTAATTTATTAATCAGAGGTGTCGTGTTGTGTTCCGTGGTCCTGGTGGTTAAGCTGCCCGGTGAACTGGGTTGCTGTGAGGAGGTAATTAACTGCTGCTCATTTAGACAACAGGCTCAATCAGTGACACACGTGGAATACATGAGGCCTGGACTGGCAATTACAGAGGGCTGGGGCACACGCACCGACGCCTGCTGAAATGACCTTCAGAAGAACACAGGAACAAATAATGAAGAGTCTGAATCCACAGCACTAATGGAAAAATCTTTCAAGATATGAGAGGAGAAAATGTAGTGACGCTCATTCTGAAACTACAACCTGGATACCAGGCATACTAGTGACACCACATGGCCGTAAGTGGTTACTGCGTCACAACAATCTACACTACATTTCCCAGAGACCTGATGGAGTCGAGTTAGGCAGCTCATGTTTAATGAATCAAATGTGGTTGATGAACTGATCATCTGATCTGAACATTCAGGTGTGTGTTAACATAATGCCAAGAGGTAAAGACATCAGCACTGGTTTTAGAGAAGGAGCTGTTGCTGCACATCAGTATGGAAAGGGTCTTCAAACTCTTTCCAAAGTTTTTGGGGGTCAATGCTCCATAGTGAAATAGTTTAGTCACAAATGGAAAACATCCAAAACCATACTATCCAAAACGTACTCTTTCTTGTGTCTTGTTTCATCAGTTTCAACAGTATATATATTTATATACCGGTACAGTAGCCTATATATATTTATATATACATCACCCAAACATACAAATATAAACATTGTGCTGACTTACCACCTCATCCAGAGTTGGGTGCTTAATCCCTATGACACTTGGCCTTTTTGATTTTTTTTTTCAGTTTCTTGGTGTCCTTTGCTTTTATGCCTCTACCCCAGATCACCACAGCAAATAATATGGTGCTTCAACAACTGACTGATAAAACATTGTGTAACATACTAAGGACCTGAGCCTCTCCAAGAAGTAGAGATGCCTGTGATCCAGTCGAAGTCCTAGATATTTATGGGAAGTCACAATTTCCACTGCCGTACTCTCACTTCAGACAGGATAGGGTGGTGGTCTATTGCTGCCAAATTCCACCACCACTTCCTTTGTTTAGTCCACATTAAGCAGCAAGGTGGTTCTCTGTACACCACTTCATGAACCGGCTGGTCCCGTGTACTCATCGTCCCTTCCATTCCTTATGGAAGGGCAATCTCCGATGACACTATGGCCGTGTCATCGGAGAACTAGTGCAGATAACAGGACTCCGTGCTGTACTTGAAGTTGACTGTGTAGGTAGTGAAGAGGAATAGTGACAGCATAGTTTCCCTGGAGCCCTCTGATGTAGCTTGTCAGACGCTCTGACACACAACGCTGTTTCTCACAAACTGCGGTCTGCCTGTCAGATAGTTGCTGATCCACTCATCCAAGGGACATCCGAAGCAGAAAGAGGCAGTGATTTAAGAGGGGAATCCCGTTTTATATACAGTGGGGCAAAACAGTATTTAGTCAGCCACCAATTGCGCACGTTCTCCCACTTAAAAACATGAGAGAGGCCTTTAATTTTCATCATAGGTATATCTCAACTATGAGAGACAGATTGGGGGGAAAGAATCCAGAAAATCTCATTGTAAGATTTTTACTGAATTAATTGTTAATTTCCTCTGTAAAATAAGTATTTGGTCACCTACAAACAAGCAAGATTTCTGGCTTTCACAGACCTGTAACTTTTTCTTTAAGAGGCTCCTCTGTCCTCCACTCGTTACCTGTATTAATGAAGCTGTTTAAACTGGTTATCAGTATAAAAGACACCTGTTTTAACTGGTTACCAGTATAAAAGGCACCAGTTTTAACTGGTTACCAGTATAAAAGGCACCAGTTTTAACTGGTTATCAGTATAAAAGACACCTGTTTTAACTGGTTATCAGTATAAAAGACACCTGTTTTAACTGGTTATCAGTATAAAAGACACCTGTCCACAACCTCAAACAGTCTCACTCCAAACTCCACTATGGCCAAGACCAAAGAGGACGTGAGAAACTAAATTGGAGACCTGCACCAGGACCAGGACTCAGACCTGCACCAGCTGGGAAGACTGAATCTGCAATAGGAAGCAGCTTGGTGAGAAGAAATCAACTGTGGGAGCAATGATTAGAAAATGGAAGACATACAAGACACTGATAATCTCTTTCCATCTGGGGCTCCCAGATCTCACCCCGGGGGGGTAAAAATGATCACCAGAAGGGTGAGTAAAGATCCCAGAACCACACGGGGACCTAGTTAATGACCTGCAGAGCTGGGACCAGAGTAACCCTGACTACCATCAGTAACACACTATGATCAGGGACTCAGATCCTGCAGGGCCAGACGTTCCTGCTGAAGCCAGTACAGTCCAGCCTGTCTGAAGTTTGATAGGGAGCATTTGGATGATGCAGAAGAGGATTGGGAGAATGTTATATGGTCAGATGAAACCAAAATAGAACTTTTTGGTAGAAACACAACTTGTCGTGTTTGGAGGAGAAAGAAAGCTGAGTTGCATCCAAAGAACACCAAACCTACTGTGGAGCATGGGGGTGGAAACATCATGCTCTGGGGATGTTTTTCTGCAAAGGAACCAGGACGACTGATCCGTGTAGGGAAAGAATGAATGGGGCCATGTATGGTGAGATTGTGAGTGAAAACCTCCTTCCATCAGCAGGACATTGAAGATGAAATGTGGCTGGGTCTTTCAGCAGGACAATGATCCAAATACATCGTCCGGGCAACGAAGGAGTGGCTTCATAAGAAACATTTCAAGGTCCTGGAGTGGCCCAGCCAGCCTCCAGAATTCAACCCCCCAAAAAATCTTTGGAGGGAGTTGAAAGTCTGTATTGCCCAGCGACAGCCCCAAAACATCACTGCTCTACAGGAGATCTGCTTGGAGGAATGTGATTTTCTGGATTCTTTTTTTATTGTATCTGTAGGAATTTTTCTTTTTCTAACCTTCGTTCCTCAAGCCCCACAATACGGTTTGACATACATCCACGAAAATCGGTACACACCTGTATCATGTCGCAACTTAAAGAAAAGTCTCGTGGCCGAAACTGAACAGGAAGTCGGCCATTTTGAATTAATCGTGTAATTTTGCCGCAACTTATGCCAGGTCTTCGGCAGTTAATACGGCCCGAACCGTAACGTGCACCCAGGTGTGTTATACATCAAAATGTGCGTCTCCATCCTGCGACTACACGCATTACTTTTCTCAGTCAAACGCGTTACCGTGGCGATAATAGACGCCAAAAATCACACCCCCCCTTCATCTGATTGGTCCGTATTTGATAGTTCCTACTTTCTGCCATAACTTTTGAATAGTTTGACATAAAGACTCGTGGGTGGTGTCATCTGACTTGGTTTTGAGTCCTTGAACATAATTGGTGCAAATTAGCTCCGCCCCTTTTTCTGAATGGTCGATATTTGATAGTCCCTATTCTCTACCATAACTGTTGAACGGGTTGTGATAAAGACATGTGGGTGGTGTCATCGGACTCGGTATTGAGTACTTGACCTTCATTGGCCTGAATTAACCCCACCCCTTCTTCTGATTGGTCAATATTTGATAGTCCCTATTTTCTGCAACAACTTTTGAATGGTATGACATACAGAGTCGTGGGTGGTGTCATCGGACTCAGTTTTGAGTCCTTGAACATAATTGCTGCAAATTATCCCCGCCCCTTCATCTGATTGGTCGATATCTGATAGTTCCTACTTTCTGCCATAACTTTTGAATGGTTTGATAGAGAGAGTCGTGGCTGGTGTCATCCGTCCAGGGCTGAAAAACATGCATCTAAAACATGCAGGTTTTCAGCCCTTGAGGACTGGAGTGCGAGACCCCTGATCTAAAACATGCTGGACAGGGGGTCCCGTGGACCAGGGTTGAAGAACCCTGTTTTAAGGTTTTTCTCTGCTTTAACACACCTGATTCTAATTAATCATCATCATTAGCTTGTTATCAAGGTCTGGACATTTCTGTTAATGACACAGTCACTTGTATCATGGTGCAATGAAGCAGGGAAACATCTTCTAAAACATGCAGGACACCGGCCCTCAAGGACCAAGATTGCCCACCTCTGTTCTACGCTCATGGTAGCTATGTTTGACCCTCTTTTGTTCATGGACTGCCTTGATGTGGACAATTTTACTCAGTGTTTTACCAATCATTCTCTCAAAATTCTGGATCAGGTGGCACCTGTTAAATCAAGCTGGTCAATTCAGAAAAAAGTGTGCCCTTGGATAAATGAAGATACCATGAGTCTAAGGAGACTTTGTCTTAAGACTGAACGTCTGTGGAAATCCACTAACCTTTAGGTGCACAGACTTCATCTCAGGGATCTTGTGGCCTCATACAATGAGATGGTGGAAAATGCCAGATCAGACTATATTCGTCAACAGCTAATAAGAAAAATCCCAAAGTGCTGTTTGACACAATCAATTCTCTTGTATGTCCTGCTGCGCCAGTTACTCCTGTTTTTTGTGAAGCGGACAGTATTGCATTATTGAGATTTTTTACTGACAAAATTAAGTCTATCAAGGAGAAAATCCCTCCCCTTTTGTGCGGAACCCCTGCTGTCGTTGAGCCTGTCTCCAGCTTGTGGTCCTCATTTAGGTCTGTGACTCTTGCTGATATCTCAGCACTGGTGATCAAGATGAAACTCTCCTCTTGCTCAGCGGATGTCCTTCCGTGTAGGCTTTTTGTGAAAGTGTTTGGTAATTGGCCCCATCCATCCATCCATCCATCCATCCATCGTCTGCCGCTTATCCTTTCCCGGGTCGCGGGGGCAGCAGCCTCAGCAGGGATGCCCAGACTTCCTTCACCCCAGACACTTCCTCCAGCTCCTCCGAGAGGAGTCCGAGGCGTTCCCAGGCCAGCCGAGAGACATAGGGCCCGATTTACTAAAGGTTTGCGTGTGTAAAAACGTGTGCAAACTTGACAGCACCCGCAAACCAAAGTCCCAGCTGATCTACTAACAGCGTGCAAAGAGGACTGCGTCTCTCAAATGCGCAAAATAGCACACGCTGTCCATTTAGTACTTTTGCCCTGATGAATAATCAATATGGGGCGTACCCGCCAGAAATCGCTAAATACTGGGAGGGAAAGATGCAAATTGGTCCATTTACCACGCGCAATGAGATTTACCAAGCCTGAAAGTTTTTGCGTGGATTGTGATTTCGTCTGTATTTAATACGTTCGAAAGGAAGGTGCTAACCTCCACATGCAAAAGGAGAAATATTTTATTTGAATGTTAAATCGAGTATTATTCAGCAAAAGGTTGCCACAGGAGGCACATTCATTTTTTTATTTGTGATAATAAATAAATCACGTGTTTTCATGGAGAAAAAAGTGTTTCTCATTGTGCGCCTATACTTGTTCTGCAGTTGTCATACCCCGGTGTTGTGCCGTATTCAGCACCCCTGCCGTGAAAAGCACCCCCTCGTCTGACAAAAATGATATTCTCATTCCGTGTTCTGTTCATGTTCTGTTGTCCATGTTCTGTTTAGCGTCCAGTTTTGTGTTAATGATTCATGTTTAAATGCGCTCATGGATTCGGGTAAAAAAAAAATCGGGTAAATGGTTATTGATGTCATTAATTAATAGCCTGCTTACTGTGTTGTCTTCCATAATATTTGTAAATATATATAATATAAACTCCTAAGTATGTGTTTGTGTGAGTGTGTATATATAAATATATTGAAGTGTCAGTGTGTTGTTTTTTTTCTTGGTCTACTTATCATTGAATATACGAGGGGGTGCTTTTCACGGCAGGGGTGCTGAATACAACAATTTGCCTCTTCCACTAATATCTCTATAACTCCAACTCGTCAAATTTAATTTTGCGCTTGCGACTATATCCTGCTTTCCATCCACTCTCCATGGCGCAAAGTTTGCGCCGCAAACCGTAAGACGCGCAACACCTCATTTAAATACTGAGGTTTGCACCTGTTATCAATTGCGCACGCATTCTTAGTTGATCAACCGCAAAACACACAACAACAGCACGCGCAAACTTTTTCAGTGCACACGCAATTTAGTACTCTTTATTTAGGATCTTAGTAAATCGGGCCCATAGTCTCTCCAGCGTGTCCTGGGTCTTCCCCGGGGTCTCCTCCCGGTGGGACATGCCTGGAACACCTCCCTAGGGAGGAGGGACATGCCTGGAACACCTCCCTAGGGAGGCGTCCAGGAGGATCCGGTACATGCTTGAACTCCTCCACCTAAGGCAGGACTTCTCCAACCATCCGGAGAAGGCACGCCACCCTTTCCCGGTGGAGAACCATGGCCTCGGTCTTGGAGGTGCTGATTCTCATCCCTGCCGCGCCACACTCGGCCGCAAACCGCCCCAGCACATGCTGAAGGTCCCGGTCCGATGAAGCCAACAGGACAACATCATCTGCAAAAAGCAGAGATGAAATCCTGTGGTTCCCAAACCGGATCCCCTCCGGCCCCTGACTGTGCCTAGAAATCCTGTCCATAAAAATTATGAACAGGACCGGTGACAAAGGGCAGCCCTGCCGGAGTCCAACATGCACCGGGAACAAGTCTGATCTACTGCCGGCAATGCGAACCAGACTCCTGTTCCGATCATACAGAGACCGGACAGCCCTTAATAGAGGGCCCGGACTCCATACTCACTGAGCACCCCCCAAAGAATGGCACGAGGGACACGGTCAAATGCCTTCTCCAGATCCACAAAGCACATGTAGACTGGTTGGGCAAATTCCCATGAACCCTCGAGCACCCTGCGTAGGGTGTAGAGCTGGTCCAGTGTCCCGCGACCGGGACGAAAACCGCATTGTTCCTCCTGAATCCGAGGTTCAACTATCGGCCTTATTCTCCTCTCCAGTACCTTGGAGTAGACTTTCCCGGGGAGGCTGAGAAGTGTGATCCCCCTATAGTTGGAGCACACTCTCCGGTCCCCCTTTTTAAACAGAGGGACCACCACCCCGGTTTGCCACTCCAACGGTACTGTCCCCTTCCTCCATGCGATGTCGCAGAGGCGTGTCAACCAAGACAGCCCTACGACATCCAGAGACTTGAGGTACTCAGGGCGAATCTCATCCACCCGCGGTGCCCTGCCACTGATACCCCTTTTACACCAAGCTGGTTCCAGGGCTGGTTCTGGGCTAGAGCCAGACTTAGCACCAGTTCTTTGGTTTTACACAGCCTAAGTACCGGCTCCTGGCTCTCAAAACTGGTGCTACAGGAGAACCGACTCTTTGCTGGGCCAGCTCAAAGAAGCAGTTTCGTCGGGGGCTACGTGCTTACGTCAAGGGCTGGGGGCGGGGCTGGGGACGGTGTTACTGAACAACCAAAGCAGAATAATCACAGAAGAGCGCCGTTTTTAAACAACGGAGCGTTGAAGACGGCGGTTAAGTTAGCAGACTCTTTTATTATTACATCAATTTATTTAATAATGGATGTAAAACAGAAGCAGCAGTGGTCTACGGTACAATCCATCAAAAGTAACGTCGGCGGGCTCCATGCCCGCCAATGGAGCGGCAGCCTCGTCCGAGCCCGCAGGGAAGCGTTCCAGCCCTGGGACGCTCGGACGCGAGGCTGCCGCTCCATCGGCGGGCTCCGTGCCCGCCGATGGAGCGCAGCCTCGCGTCCGAGCCCGCTCCCAGCCCGTCCCCGCGGGCCGGGAATTTTTATTAAATAAATGGATGTCATAATAAAAGAGTCTGCTAACTTAACCGCCGTCTTCAACGCTTGATCCATTTATTTAATAAAAATTCCTGGCCCGCGGGGACGCCTCCCAGCCTGCGGTTCTGGTTCCGCGTTACACCAACGCAGAGCCTACGGCGTATGTTACGCAGGAGGAGAGGAGCTCCTGAGGAGAGGAGAGGAGAGGAGCTGCTGTGCCCCGGGGCTGCCGGCTCTCGAGTCAAATGTCTTAACAGGCGTTATTTGGATAAACTGAGCCCAGGTTGGGGATCTTAAAGGTTACTTTTACGCCTGAAAAAAATATTAAAACTTAATAAAGTGCCATATTAACAGCGCTACAGCAGGAATTAAAACAGCTTTTAACTGTCGGCTTCCTCATATGGTGTGACGATCGACGCAGAGCCTACGGCGTAGGTTACGTGGCGACGGGCGCCGTACGCCGTACCCTACGCCGTACCCTACGCCGTACCCTACGCCGTACCCTACGCCGTAGGCTCTGCGTCGATTTAACGCGGAACCATAAATCAGCTCCGGAGCCGGCAGTCAGCCAGAAATTCCGAAATTTTCAGAGCAAATTTCTTAACAGGCGTTATTTGGATAAACTGAGCCCAGGTTGGGGATCTTAAAGGTTACTTTACCTGAAAAAATACTAAAACTTAATAAAGTGCCATATTAACAGCGCTACAGCTGAAATTAAAACAGCTTTTGGCTCTCAGCTTCCTGATCAGGGTGGGGATGAAAACGAGGGGGCTGGCCAGCACCAGTTTGTGTAAAAGCAAACGGTTCTTACTTAAAACCAACCGCGAACCGGCTCTAGCACCAGCACTAGCACCAGCCCTGGAACCAGCTTGGTGTAAAAGGGGTATGAGGAGCTTACGAACTACCTCAGTGACCTCGGCTTGGGTGATGGATGAGCACGCCCCAGAGTCCCCACTCTCTGCTTCCTCAGTGGAAGGCATGTCAGTCGGGTTGAGGAGATCCTCGAAGTATTCCTTCCACCGTCCGACGATGTCCCCAGTCGAGGTCAACAGCTCCCCGCCCACACCATAAACGGTGCCGGCAGAGTACTGCTTCCCCCTTCTGAGGCGCCGAACGGTCCTCCAGAATTTCCTCGAGGCCGACCGAAAGTCTTCCTCCATGGCCTCCCCGAACTCCTCCCAGACCCGGGTTTTTGCCTCCAGGACCGCTCGAGCCGCGGCTCACTTGCCTGCCGGTACCCATCTACTGCGTCAGGAGTCCCACAGGCCAACATAGCCCGGTAGGACTCTTTCAGTCTGACGGCATCCTGTACTTCCGGTGTCCACCACCGGGTTCTAGGATTGCCGCCACGACAGGCACCGGAGACCTTGCGACCACAACTTCGAGCCGCTGCGTCGACAATGGAGGCAGAGAACATGGTCCACTCGGACTCAATTTCCCCCGCCTCCCCCGGGATCTGAGAGAAGCTCTCCTGGAGGTGGGAGTTGAAGAGGTCCCTGACAGAGGGCTCAGCCAGATGTTCCCAACAGACCCTCACAATCCGTTTGGGTCTGCCCGGTCTGTCCAACCTCCTCCTCCGCCAGCGCATCCAACTCACCAGGTGGTGATCAGTTGACAGCTCAGCCCCTCTCTTCACCCGAGTGTCCAAGACATGCGGCCGAAGGTCAGATGAAACGACAACAAAGTAGATCATTGACCTCCGGCCTAGGGTGTCCTGGTGCCACGTGCACTGATGGACACCCTTATGCTTGAACATGGTGTTTGTTATGGACAAACTGTGACTAGCACAGAAGTCTAACAACAAAACACCGCTCGGGTTCAGATCGGGGAGGCCGTTCCTCCCAATCATGCCTCTCCAGGTATCACTGTCATTGCCCACGTGAGCGTTGAAGTCCCCCAGTAGAACAATGGAGTCCCCAGATGGAGCACTATCCAGTACCCCTCCCAGGGACTCCAAGAAGGCCGGGTACTCCGCACTGCTGTTCGGCCCGTAGGCACAAACAACGGTGAGAGACCTTTTCCCGAACCGAAGTCGCAGGGAAGCGACACTCTCGTTCACCGGGGTGAACTCCAACACATGTCGACTGAGCTGAGGGGCTATAACCAAGCCCACACCAGCCCACCGCCTCTCACCCTGGGCAACTCCAGAGTAGTGGAGGGTCCAGCCTCTTTCAAGGAGCTGGGTTCCAGAGCCCAAGCTATGTGTGGAGGTGAGCCCGACTATCTCTAGCCGGTATCTCTCAACCTCACGCACAAGCTACGGCTCCTCCCCCCCCCAGCGAGGTGACATTCCATGTCCCCACTGCGAGGGTTTTGGTCCAGGGATTGGGTCGTCGAGGCACTCCGCCACGACTGCTAGCCAGTCCACATTGCACCAGCCTCTCACGGCCCTTCCTGCGGGTGTTGGGCCTACGGGAAGGCGGACCCGCGTCGCCGTTTCGGGCTGAGCCCGGCCGGGTCCCACGGGCAAAAGCCCGGCCACCAGGTGCTCGCCAGCGAGCCCCAACCCCAGGCCTGGCTGGATAGGTGCTCTCCAGGACCGGGGTTGGAGACCCATGCGCGCCCTGCTCTGCCCCGACTCTGCGACGAGTCTGTGCCGACTTGCGGCCACCTTGCGCCCACTCGCCACCGGCTCTGCGCCCACCTGCGCCGACTGTCTAAACAAGAAGGAACTGTCTCGCCTGCAGTTAGTGCAAAATTCCGCAGCTAGAATTCTTACCCGCTCTACTAGGAGGTCACACATAACCCCTATTCTTAAAGCTAGACCCTCCAGAAAAACGCGGGCAAAAATCCTTGATTATGCAGACTAAAATCCTTGATTTTGCGGGCTAAAATCATTGATTATGCGATTAAATGTGCAGGTTTTTTATGTGCTTTTATGCGGTGAAATTGCAGAATATGCGGGAATTTGTGAAATATGCAGAAAACTGCGAAATATGTGGAAAGTATGCGGGAACTGGAATCAACTACCTGACTATCTGAAAAAAATTATTAACTTAACATCATTTAAAAAGGCTCTCAAAAAGTACCTCATCAGTCAAACCATGTATCATCACACTTAAGATAATTATTGTTGTGTTTTTTTTCTCTCTCTCTCTCTCTCTCGCCCCTCTCTCTCTCTCCTTATGAGCTTATTCATTATTTTTGTTTTGTTTTATTCATTTATGTACGTATTCCTATTTTTTTTTCTTATATACTGTTTAATCTCTACACTTTTCTACTTATTTCTCATTAGTGTTCAATTATTTTCCTATGTTGTTTTTAAACTGTAACAAATTTGATATTTGAATATGTTGGGTGAGGTTTTCATATAAGCCCTGTTGGGTTTCATACCTCCCCTTTGCACATCCCAGTAATGTTGATTGTTCATGTTGTTTATTTATATGATACTGATTGTGCTAAATAAATAAAAAAAAAAAAAAAAAAAAAAGAACTGGAAAAAAAGTAATTCTTCTCACATAACCCTGTTAGGGGGCTACTTAGGCTACTACTGAATGCACAGGATAAATATTAATTAAAGCATAGTAGAAGCAAGCTACATCACAGATTCACAGTTCAGTTATTTTTTATTTTCTAACTCAACTTAGGTCACAATATTTTACTACAAAACAAAGTGCAAACTCTTAAGTGCTCAAGTAGTATTAATTTGAACAGTTACAGACTATGCAGTCATTTCCCTGAGGCACAAAAAATGTAAACATTCCTTCGTCATAAAAGTGAGGTAGAACGAACAATTATATTTTCAAAAATACACTGTTGAAACTGAAATAAAAGCTGTGAGCTTGTAGACTGGCTATTTACCATTTTAAAATGTTTTAAAATAATAATAAAAAAAATGGTTTAGGAAATACAAAGTTCCCACCCGAACAGCAATGACATAAAAAATTGGATTATTTTGTAATGGTTCTAAACCTTCGTTAACACAATAATACTGTATTTGCAACAAAACAAAAGGTGCAATCTACAACGGTGTTGTTGTAAAGCTTAAGGTGCTCAAATTGTATGACTATGCAGTCGTTTTCAAACACTGTGGACTCATTTGAGAGTCCACTGTGTGGACTACATAGTCTGGTCTGTGTCACTGTCCAAATCAGTCATCCTCCATGCCCTCTCCCGCGTCATCCAGGCCCTCCCACTCCTCCATATCCTCCCCCTCTACCACGTTTCCCTTCTCCCTCTCTGTTGTGTGTGAAAGACTGACACGCACACGTGTTGCTTCAGAACATTCACTGGCTTATTTTACTTCAGTCTCAGGTGTAGATAAAACACTTCCTTGTTTACAATGCGCGCATTACACGTCACGTCGCATCCCAGAATAATCACACAGTCTCTTAAGGGACCGTAACCACTATTTGCAACATACAGCAAACATTTTCCTCCCCCCACGAAAGAGCAAACAGCATACCACCCCAACTAACAACCAGCCCAAACATTCGTCAAGAAAACTGAACATCTAATCAAAATATCAAAATGCACTAGGCAAAATCTGTGAAGACAACCGCTAGACTAAGCATGGTAAGTCGTGACATAGTCCTGCAAGGCAACAGGCCGAGCCCTGGCCCGCACCGGCCTCGGGTCCGGCACCACAACCTCCTGGCGTGGTGCTGCGGGGCGCGGGACAGGGGCGGGGGGTGCAACCGGGGCCGGGGGTGGGCCCGGATCAGTGGCCATGTTGTAGGGGAATAGTGACTGGGCTCGCGCCATGGCCAAGTGCTCAGAGAGGGGTGCTGGGACTTTCCTCAGCCTACTAGCATGCCACCGTGATCCGTCGTCGAGCAGAAATGTGGCAGGGCCAAGAAGGCGACTGATCTGTCTGGGTTGGGACCAGAACGACGCCAACTTGTTGCGTCGCTGCGGCCGTCGAGCCCTGACCCAGTCTGAGACCTGAAAGGACGGTGGCCTCGCCCTGCACTTCTTGTCCACCCTTTCCTTCGTCTCCTGCTGCCGTGCAGCAACAGTCTCTTGGATTCGGGCCAGGGAGGGCATGGGAAAGTCTCTATTTGGTGCTCGGAGCCTGTGTAATGGCCATGGATTTCCCCACAGATGTCCAGCTGTACATGTTCCCAGGGGCGTGAAGGCCAGGGGAGCGGTTGCAGGGGAGGGGTTGAAGGGGGTCTGGTTTTCCCACTGAGGAGGCACGCTGAGCAGTCCTGGACCAGATGTTCAATATCGCGGTCGATGGCTGGCCACCACACCAACTCACGGCACTGCTGCTTGAGTTTCACGATTCCCAGGTGACCCTCATGTGCCATTGACAGGACACGTGCACGCAAAGTGTTTGGGACGACGGTGCAGAGCCCCCTCGAGACACACGTGTCTGCCCAGCAGGAGAGCTCGTCTTTCACCCGAGCAAACGGTTTCAACTCTTCCAGGATGTGGGACGGCCAGCCGTTTCTGATGTAGGTGCACAGCTTGGATAGTATCGGGTCTCTTCCTGATTCAGTGTTCAGTTCCTCCAGTGTGACTACTGGCTGCAATGGTGCATAGAGCGCTTGGATGAGAGCCGGTTCTTCATCGTGTGATGGTACAGAAGGATTTGGGGCTGCGATGGAGCGAGAAAGGAGATCTGCCACCACGTTTTCCCTGCCCGGCGTGAAGATGAGGTCATAGTGGTACTGGCGGAGGCGTTCCGCCCAGCGATGGAGTCGGAGAGGCTTGTGTCCCGAACCTGACGTGGAGAGCACTGTTGTGAGGGCCCGGTGGTCCGTCCTGATGGTGAAATGACAGCCATAGACATACATGTGCCACCTCTCGCACGCCCACACACAGGCCAATGCTTCACGTTCACCCACGGAGTACCGCTGCTCAGTGGGTGTCAGGGCCCGAGACGCGAAGGCGATTGGCCTCTCCGCGCCGTCATGAAGCTGCGACAGGACAGCTCCAACTGCAGCAGTGGAGGTGTCGCAGGTGATGAAGGTTGGGCTTGAGAGGCTGAAATGGGCGAGGACAGGAGGCGAGGTTAATTGTTTTTTCAGCATGGAAAATGACTCAGAGCATTGTGGTGACCAAGCCCACAGCTCCTCCTTCTTTAGGAGCTGGCGGAGGGGTGCTGTCGTTTGTGAGTAGTTGGGCAGGAAACGCAAATAATAAGCCGTCATTCCTAGGAACGATGCAACCTGTGTGGTGGAGGTTGGTTCAGGGATGCGTTGTATTGCGTCAACGTTGGATGAGAGAGGTGCAATGCCATCAGCTGAGAGGCGGAATCCAATAAAGTCCACAGTCGGTACTGAGAAGAGACATTTCTCCCCGTTCAGCGTCAGGTGATGTTTGGTGAGGGCCACAAACACTCTGTGTAAGCGGGCATCGTGGGTGGCTTGGTCTGGCCCATGCACCACAATGTCGTCCAGGTAAACTGCTGTCCCCGGGACCCCAGCGAGAATTGTAGACATGACCTTTTGGAAGCAGCTGGGGGCAGAGCTAAGACCAAATGGCATGCGTGTGTACCTGAACACCCCAGCGTATGTCACAAATGCTGTCAGGTCCCGGCTGGCCGGGTGAAGGGGAACTTGCAGGTAGCCCTGGCGTAAATCCAACTTCGTGAAGACCGTTGACCCATGGAAAAGAGAGGTGAGCTCCTCAGCTGTAGGTAAAGGATATTTATCTGGAATGATAGCTTTGTTGACCTGTCGCAAATCCACACAGACCCGGAGGCCCCCTGACTTTTTCTGTGCGACCACCAGGTTTGAGATCCAAGGTGCTGCATTTATTGGCTCGATGATGCCCTCTTCTAGCAGGGAGGTGAGCTCTGCAGTGACGCCCTCCCGGAAGGTGAGTGGCAGGCGCCTGAGGGGCTGCATAACTGGTGTCACGGCAGGGTCAACCAGGGGCCGATGAGTGAATGCTGTCAAGCGGCCCAGGCAGTCGAACAGCGCTGGCCACTGCTGGTGCATCGTTGAGGAGACCTGCATTATAGCTCTTCCATATCCCCTCTTGCATATCCCCGCAAGCTTGTGGATGGGGGTCCCAGTGGCATGCGGGAAAAGAATTTCCTGTATGTGGCCAAATTGAGGTGCGACGCTGCAGCCGCAGTGTCCAGGATGAGTGGCACGCTTACCTTCCCCAGCTGCACTGTGCAAGTTTTGAATGACACTCGTGTAGAACGGATATTACTAATTTCTGTGTATCCGGAAGTGGACTGGGGAAGCCTGTGCTGCTGTGCTTCATTGGTTGGAGCTGAACGACAGACTTTAGCAAAGTGGTTTAATTTAGAACAGTTTCTGCAAACCTGTCCACGGGCAGGGCACTGTGATGCTCTTGTAGCATGAGAACTGGATCCACAGTTGCCACAATTGCGTCTGGAGCCCACAGTGGGGCGCTGTCTATTCTTCATCGCTGTCAGTGGGCGGGGAAAACTGTGACGTTTCTGCACGCTGCAGCTGTTGTGCTAACGCTGTGTGGTGAGCAGGGCTGGTCAGCAGAGTAGAGCATTCTAGAGCACATTCCACTTGCAACGCTATTTTGATTGCATCAGTCAGTGTCAAATCATCAGGTTCCATAAGCAGTTTTTCCCGTGTCTTGTCACATGACGTGCCTTCTATCAGCTGGTCTCTGATCATTTGGTCATGCAATGCTCCATACTCACAGGCTCGTGCCAGCTCACGTAGGTCAGCTACAAAAGTCTGTATGGACTCACCGGGCCGTTGGTGGCGCTTCCTGAGTCTGTACCGCCGTATCAGGACACGTTGTTTCCCAGAGAAATGGTCCGTCAGCAGCTTGACTGTATCCTCGAAAGTTGTTGCTGAGCCGAGCGCTCCAAGAACACGCTGGCCCTCGGTACCGAGGCAGTGGACGAGGATAGCGGTCTTTCACTTGTCGGGAAGCTCTTCGTCGGAGAATCCAAGCGCATCAACATAGGCATTAAAACCTGTCAGCCACCGTGTCCATGGCACTGCGGGTTCCCCGGGCACCGCGAGAAACACTTCGGGTGGGGGAAGGCTAAATCCAGCCATCCTTGTCGCCAAATGTTGTGTGTGAAAGACTGACACGCACACGTGTTGCTTCAGAACATCCACTGGCTTATTTTACTTCAGTCTCAGGTGTAGATAAAACACTTCCTTGTTTACAATGCGCGCATTACACGTCACGTCGCATCCCAGAATAATCACACAGTCTCTTAAGGGACTGTAACCACTATTTGCAACATACAGCAAACCCATGTATCACAGTGTGACCATGTTATAGAACATAACACTCTCCTCTCTCTCAAACACTCCACTGAGGATGCGTTCATTATGACACAAGAAGACCAACGCTTTTAGGTTGTGGTTGGTCGTTGACCTCCTTCTGTTTGACAACACCAGCTTATAGATGCTGTTACTCCGTTCAGCATCAGCTGAGTTGGAGACAGCATCCTTGTACCTGTGGGCTAGGCTGGACAGCACAGGAAGTCTCTCCTGTAAGCCATCCCAGAACACATCCAAATCCACCACACCACAACCTGAAGCTCTGAGTGCTGCTGGACCCAGGGCTGTGAAATAAGAATCAAATTCATCTCTCGGCACATGAGTGAAACCTGGAATGGCCTTGTAGCTTTCCACAGAGTCATCAAGGAATGCGAAGTGACGAGGATCAAACACCCTGACCTCTTTGAGAAATTCTATGGCTGGCTGGCCATCCGACATATACTTGGTGAGCTTTTCCTCAGCATCGACATATGCCTCACCAACTGTGCCAAGGATCTCGGTCTTCGTGCAGTGTTGTAGGTCAAACTCCTCAAAGTATTCTGCACATATCTCATGCTGCAGCTCTTTGTTGGCAGCAATGACCACCTGAAGATCCTCCAGATAATTGAAGATCTTTGTGGTCACTGGGCGTCTGCTTTCGAAGATGTCTAGCAGATTGAGGATGGGTTGGCACTTGTCCGCCATGATGTTGATCTGCACATTCAGGGACTGAGCCAGGTTTGGGTGTTGAAGCATGTCATGGAGTCTCTCCACAGATGGTGGTACACTTCTGCCACACACCTGTGAATGAAAAAACACAGAGAAAGAAAAGAGAAAGAAATGTGATTATGTCAAACATACAGTTAAGTGTTACATATGACTGTTTTTTTATTGTGACATAATTAACTCATTCATGCTTGTGCATTATCATTTATTTATTTGTTCATACATTATATATAAATAAATATGTGTACGTTTAAGGGGCATAATTGGTGGCGAAAGGGACAATTACTGTTATGTGTAGTTAAACCTTTTTTACCTGTATCTCTGTCTCAATGAACTCCTTGTACTGTCCAAAGTACTTCTTGTGGTATTGTACGGCAAAGAACCAAGAGTTCCAGCGTGTTGCACAGGGGTTTGGAGGCATGGTCACCTTTTTTCTTGGCAGCTTGTTTGTCATGAAGCAGAGGTATCTTCTCTTGCGTGCTCCAGCATTGAAGAACATCTGGGAGAAACTCATCATGAAGCTGTTCAACTGAGCAAAAGGTTTGCGAAAGGAATTGCCGATGAGGTTCATTATGTGTGCCATGCATGTGATGTGCAGTGAGTTGGGGTACAGTGCATGAAGAGCAGCTGTGAATGCCTTCTTCATGTATGCTGCGTTATCTGTGTCAAACACAATGACATCCTCATTTTTGATGCTGTATTCTTGAAGGCAATTTACGACAGCCACCGATACAGTGGAATGATTGCACTGCTCAAGGAACACTGTGTCTGCAAGGTAGGCCAAGATCCGTCCAGAAGCATCCTTCTCTAGTGGTGCAAGCAGGATGTTCAACACACATCTCCCCTCTACATCTGGAGTCTCATCGAAGATCACAGCGACAGGTTTTCCTGCCAGGAGTGTCTTCAACTCTTCTTTTCTTTTCTCATATACTGCTCCAAAGTGTTTCTCTTGCTGCTGGTGAAATCCTGGAATCGCTCCACCATTTATTACTCTTTCTTTGAGGAATTTCCTCATTGTAGGGTGGTCGCTTTTAGACAAGGGGATGTTCACTGCGGTGCAGGTGGAGGCCCAGGTCTCACAAATCTAAACAAAATAAAGATAATACATAATTAGCTTACATTTGGTGTGTGTGTGCGTGTGTGTGTGTGTGTGTGTGTGTGTGTGTGTGTGTGTGTGTGTGTGTGTGTGTGTGAGAGAGAGACACATACACACACACACACGCAAACGCACACACACACACACGTAAAATTATGAATCCCCCTCCCACCCATCTCTTTCCCCTCTTTGATTGATTGATTGATGAATTTTATGAACAGATTGGAGAATTACAGTACAATTCAATTACAGTACATATCAAGCACAGTACAATTCAAGCACAACTCAAGACAATACTGTTAAATGTGGGCGACTCCATAAAAGCATTACACTTGTTTCCAATGGGGCCCACCATGTTCAATTCATCAGTTACAAATACAGACGTACAAATATACGCTACTATATAATCAAAAATCATCAAGAAAATCATCATGGGGGAGGGCGAGGGCTCTATGTCTAAGTTTGTTCTTCCCCCTTTTCCATCCACAATTTTCCACGATTTTCTTGATGATTTTATGTTTTGGTTATATAGTAGTGTATATTTGTACGTCTCTAATTGTTATTGATGAATTGAACATGGTGGGCCTTATTGTAAACAAATGTAATGCTTTAATTATGGGTCGCTCACATTTAACAGTATTGTCCTGAGTTGTACTTGAAACGTACTGTAATTCTCCGATCTGTTAATACAATTCATCAATCAATCAATCAAACACACACACACACACACACTGGACTTGACTTAAGGTTGTCCATCGTGTCCGATGATGACGGTCCTTCTCTATTACTTGTGAGTCCTCATGTGACTGCGTAGTCCAATCTGTGCTTTACACGTTCTGCCACAGACTGGACAGACGTGAGCACTGACTGGGGGTGTGGTTGTGGGTCTGGCTTTATGTCTTCGCTGGCGCTTCTTGGTCCGTCGATCACCTCTGTCCTCCTCAAGCTTATGCACTCCTTGATGGAGGAGCTGCCGCCAGATGGAGTGTTGAGCGGCAGTGTCCTCCAGCTGGGTCGGGTTCAGGCCGCACTTCTTTATGGCAGTCTTTAACTGATCTTTGTATCGCTTTTTTGGGCCTCCTGCCAGACGACGTCCATGATGGAGCTGGCCATAGAGCACCTTACGTGGAAGGCGCTCTTCTGGCATTCGTATGACGTGGCCTAGCCAGCGGAGTTGGTGCTGCGTGACTGTAGCCTCCACACTGATGCAGTTGGTCTTGCAGAGTATCTCAGTGTGGGGGACTCTGTCCTTCCAGGATATCCCCAGGATGCACTGTAAGCACCTGATGTGGAAAGCCTCAAGCATCCTGAGGTGGCGGCTATACAGGGTCCACGCTTCACAGGTGTAGAGCAGGGTTGTCAAGACAACAGCCAGATAAACTGCTACCTTAGTATGGAGTTTAAGGTCCTTGTTCAGGAACACCCTTCTCCTGAGTCTGCCAAAGGAAGATGAGGCCTGTTTAATCCGGTTTTGGATCTCTCTGTCGATGCTGCAGTCGTCAGAGAGAAAGCTGCCCAAGTATTTAAAGGATTCCACTGTTGCAAGTGGCATATTGGAGATGGTAAAGGTTGGGGGATGGGATGGAGGAGTGGATGCCCACTGGCATATAACCTTGGTCTTCGCCACGTTGACAGAGAGGCCCACCCTCGCATAGGCACTTGCTGCGGCTGCAAGGGTAGCCTGCAGTGCCTCCGGTGTGTGGGCCACAACTGCACAGTCATCTGCGTATTGCAGTTCAATGACTTGCTCAGATGTATGTTTTGTGACTGCTTGAAGCCTTCTGATGTTAAACAGGTTACCATCGAGTCGGAAGTCCACAGTTACTCCACTGTCCCTCTGGATCTTCTCATGGAGCAAGAGTGTCACACACAGGAGAAATACATTAAAAAGGACTGGAGCAAGGACACATCCTTGGCGCACACCAGTGCATACCTTGAATGGTTCCGATTCCTGGCCACCGATAGTCACACGTGACATCATCCCTTCATGAAACTGCCTAAGGAGGTTGGCAAACTTCCGCGGACAGCCGAAACTTCAGGAGGATATCCCAGAGGAGCTCCCTGTTGACAGTGTCAAAGGCCTTCGACAGGTCAATAAAAGCAACAAAGAGGTCCTGGTGCTGTTCTCTGCACTTTTCCTGGAGCTGACACACACACACACACACACACACACACACACACACACACACACACACACACACACACACACACACACACACACACACACACACACACACACACACACACACACTTCCCCGTCTCTCATTCTATCTGACCAGCTCAAACTCACCTCATTTCGTGTTCCCCTTGCGACGGTTTTAGAAGTCGATGCCTCGACGAACGTCAGTTGTCTTGCGACAGTTTCTTTTTCTGCAGCAGCATTGAGCATTTTGGCATGTTTTGGCATGCGCTGGCAAAATGGTTTGTCACCGTCGACTTCCTTAAGTGCTCTAAAACACAGTTGCACGGGGTGCAGAATAATTTCCCCCCACTCTCGTGCAATAGCCCTGGATACTGCTGTGCCCGGTCTCGGGCTGAAATGTGTATAGGTAAGTGCGATTTATTAGCTTTTTTCATTTTCGCTCCCTCCGTCCGTCGCCCGACTTCCACTCCACATCCATCCACATGCAATTGTTGTTGTTTTCTGTGAACGCGCGAGCCGATGACGTCGCATGACATGATGTCACTCACAACACTTCCCCCTTGTGAAATCAAGTGAGCCCTGCATAATTCGCATATTCAGCGCGCACATATGCGATCATCGCGGGAAATATGCGCCCTTTTAGGAATAAATCTATCCCCGCGTAATCTGCGCCATTTGGCTGATTATGCAATGAATTATGCGATCGCGTAATCGCGTTTTTCTGGAGGGCCTATAAAGCTCTTCATTGTCTGTCTGTCTGTCTGTCTGTCTGTCTGTCTGTCTGTCTGTCTGTCTGTCTGTCTGTCTGTCTGTCTATCGATCTATCTACCTGGAGAGGGCAGATATTACCATCTGAAAAAATTAATCATGATCAGTCACGTGTGAAAAAAAATTACAGTTTATTTGAAAAAGATGTACAAATCGATTTATAACTGTTTGCCTAAAACTACTTGTTTTTCTTTCATCTGTCTCTTCTTTCATCCTCCTCTTTCTCAGACAGTTTCAGAGAATCAGAAAATGGACTCTAACATGATAGCAGAGACCTCAGAAACTGGTTCATACAGGTACGGTGAAAACTCCCACCGCCGGCTTCAGCTGCAGTTTTATCTCATCAGCTGCTTCTGAGTCGCTTTCCTGTCGATATTTCATCAGTTTATAACAAAAGCTTGTGGAAAATATGGTGTCGTGTTGAATTTGAATCCCAGCTCTTACAGTTTAGCATCCTGTCTTTTCCTGGGTACCGGTCATTTATATAAATCAATTCAGATGTCCAGTGTTTGTGTGTGGATCAAATAACCATTCAGAGGGGAGCAGGCCCTTTATCCGTCCTTACCTTTGTCTCTGGCTGTTCGCCTCTGTTAGGATTTTATGAAATAGTTTAAAGGTTTGAAGGGTTTTTCTATAATATTCTACACTGGTGGTTGCTCTCAAGACAGGATCACCCCCTGTTTTTGTGACTAGACAGGGAAGATTGTTCAGCTTTTTTCCTCTTCTTTAGGTGAAGACAATGAAGAGAAACAGCTGTTTTAAGACTGACGGGTCCCGTCCTGTTTTCTGTAGGAAGTAGGAAGTAGGAAGCAATCAACAGATAGACAGGCTGAAGGTGTGACATGCAGGTGTCTTTCAGCGTAGCTGGCTCCACAGATGGGGTTCACGTACAAAACACCTCCCTTTTCAGTATAAATATGACTGGGTCGATGACCACTGTGTGAATCTTCTCTCCTACCCAGTACTGGAGTTGAGGGGGGATGAGGGAGGATGGCATCCCCCCCTGAAATAAAAACGGTCCAAATCATCCCCCCTGAAATAAAAACGGTCCAAATCATCCCCCCCTGAAATAAAAACGGTCCAAATCATCCCCCCCTGAAATAAAAACGGTCCAAATCATCCCCCCTGAAATAAAAACGGTCCAAATCATCCCCACATAAAATAAAAACGGTCCAAATGACCCCCCCCCCCCCCCCCCCCTGTAAAACTGCCATCCCTCCTTTCCATCCCTTATGTCATTTCATCAATGAATGTGGTTTTACTGCTAATCAACATTTAGAGTCATCACCAGAAAAATAACACCAGAAAAATAACTTATTTCACAATTTTCACTGTTTCAAGTAAATTTTCACTTGAAATAAGAAGAAAAATCTACCATTGGGACAAGATTTATCTTCTCATTACAAGCAAAAAAATCTTGTTCCACTGGCAGAATTTTCTACTTATTTCAAGTGAAAATCTACTTGAAACAGGTGAAAATTGTTGTTTTTTCCAGTGATGAGTCTTGTTTTAAGTGTAATGAGATTTTTTTACTAAAATGAGACATTTCAACTAGAAATAAGACAAATATTCTTGTTAAGATTGTGAGTTTTTGCAGTGATCCATGTTACTTATCCTGTGAAGGACAGAGTCATATTGATAAGTTCAGAAAAGTGTTTTTTATTGTTGTGTTTTGATGTATTTGATGTAAGCCCAGTGGATATTTAAAGCTTACAGAAGGCTGCATTTAACTGCTGCTATGTCATTCCTGCAGTATTTCTGCAGGTGTTTTTGTCACTGCTATTATTTGTAATATATTATATTATTTGTAATCAGCACAAATTATCTGTCCCCATATAATAAAATCCACCATCCCCCCTGATGTTTTTTACAACTCGTGTACTGCTCCTACCACTGTGGTTTGAGAAAAGTGGACCTCCGGCTGGAAAATATTGTGCAAGATATAATAAAGCTTGTATTAACATTTGATTCTGTTGACTGGTTTTCTTATGCTGCACCAGACAAACGAACACGCGGATCTTTCACCTCCTTGGAAACAAACAAACGAGGACAGAGCTTTTACCCGCCCCAGCGACAGCCAGGCCTCATTGATTGCTCTGCTGTTCTGCTGCTGTTTGCTATTCATCACCTTCATGCTTGTGGAGAGTCAGGAGAGATGCTCATTTGATTTGGCCATCAGCTATTGTTGCATCAGGGGTGGCGAGGGTGTATCAATCTTTATCTGAGCAACAGCTGAGATGTCTTGCTGATATCACTGCTGACGTTCAGCCTCTTTGTCTCTTCGCCACCATCTGTCTCCCTAAATTTCGATATCCTGCAAAAGTCCATCTTCACGTCTCCTGAGTCTTTTTGTCATCCGATCCTTTCATTTCACACCTTATCTTTTCCGTTGTTGTGAAACTTTATAAAGCTGCAGGTTGAATAGCTCTCACACACACACACACACACACACACACACACACACACACACACACACACACACACACACACACACACAGACACAGACACAGACACAGACACACACACACACACACACACACACACACACACACACACACACACACACACACACACACACACACACACACACACACACACACAAACCTACCCCTGCTCTAGATGGCTGACTTGTTCTCACAATATCTGGGTTATTATGCTGCCCAAGACAAAAGGCTAGTGGTGGAATAGATAACATGCCTGTCACAGATCAGACTGATCGATTTGACTCCTAGCTAACTTGGCTAATGAGTTATAGCCAGGAGATTGGTGGAGACTGAAGGCTGAATTAAGGTTCTGCGTCAAACCAACGCAGAGCACACGCCGTCACCGTGACGCCGTTGTAAACCTTCGGACTTCTCAGTCACTCCATTTTCTCCGTGGTGCAGTACCCCCCGCGACCGCTAGTTAGCGATCTTTTTCTGAATGGTTTATCCAACTTTTTGCGGTCACAGTGAATCAAAGAGATAAGGACAACTATTGTGCAAAAAAACAAAACAAAAATAAATCACACATACACGAAGAAAAGAGCGCTGAAAGTTCACGACAGCTGCAAACCGGAAACCGGAAATGCGTTGCTTCCAAGTGAACCAATCACAGCCCTCTCATATGCATTTGGTCTGCGTCGCATCGACGCGTAGTTACAATTTTCGGGAGGTGACGTCAGTGACGGCGTCAGTGACGGCGTCAGTGACGGCGTCAGTGACGGCGTCAGTGACGGCGTGTGGTCTGCGTCGACGCGTACCACACGCCGCAGGCACGGCGTCGTTTTGACGCAGAACCATAACTCAAGCTTGACTAATTGTTGGATCCAGACCCTAGTGGTCAGTAGAGGAACTGTAAGAGTAGAGTTCTGAGTGCAGCCCCTTGGTCAGAACACAGTCGCCAAGTTACAAGTTGCTAACATAAAATGAGGGATGTTGAACATTTTTTAATGTCTTATGTACTCAGATGATCCAACATCCTTCAATCAATTGAAGGCTAAATGTGGCACTTCATTATTGACCGATTTGTGCTAAAAATGAAAATATGAACTTTGATTTTGTGGACGTAGATGTGCAGCCTCCAGAGGCCAGGATTTTAGTTTACAGACTGAAGAGTCTTCAAGAATGTAACTATTAATCTAAGAGTGTGTTTGTGTGTGTGTGTGCGTGTGTGGACTCAGGTAAGTGGTTCAATCCATCGTCATTGGGTTGTGTCAGGTTCCTTTATCAGGCTCATTCAGGTCCATCTGTCCCTGTCAGCAGCACAAACTCAGACTGAGTGAAAGTGTTAGAAAAGGAGACAGTTTATCCAGCTTAATTAGTCTCAGAAATGATGACACGGTAGACTGGGACTGTGTGTGTGTGTGCATGTTCGTGCTGTATGAAAACTGGTACTGGGAAGCATAAAAACACACTGTTTACACTTCTTCCTGCTTTCTTACCTTTATTACATGCAATTCTTTAAAGCAGCACTATGTAACTTTTCCAGCTTAATCTAATATTTCATCATCATCATTGTGATGGAACATCAACTTCCAACAGGTTTAATGAACCTCTGTCATGGTCTGAGGGGTCTGTATCTCCTTCACTGGCACTATGTAACTTTGAGGAGCATGGTAGGAACCCTGCCACACTAAAAAACTACACATTTTTACGGCTTTGACTGCTTTACGGCATACGTCACTTCCCCCTCCTTCCCCATTCGTAGTGGAGACCAAAGCTGGGCGGGGCGTGGAGCGCAGAGCTCAGCAGAAGCTGGTGTCATGGCCCAAGCAGCGGAAAAACCCAAGAAAATACAAGTTTTATCGGAGGAGGCGGAAAAAGAAAGCGGGAGAGTAACAAGCTAAATGCCCGGACAAGAATAAACATTGTCCCGGCGTTCACTCGCTGGCGTGAGCTGAAAGACGAGGAGGGATGTCCGACAAGAGAGACACAATTGTTATGATATAAATGTAAATGTAGAGTTTTATGTTCAATAAGAATCAAAATTAGAATGTTTTCACATTCGTCTTGGGTTCTAGTATTTTTCCTGAGAACTGTAAAATTGTGCAGGGCTGATCTGCAAAATATAAGGAATGGGCATTCAGTTATTCACAGGTTATAAAGTATTTTTTTATTTTGTCAGTAAGTATGTTGGACTACTAATTTATGACGAAGTCCCTCTAAAAAACGTTTGGGGCCTATTATCTGTCTGAAACAGGACGGGGGGGGGGGAGACTTCACTAATAAAACCAAGTTGAACTTAGTGATTTTCAACATCGTCATATTATATTGTTTAGCCAAAAATAGATACATTACCTCTTCACTATCCATCCTGCAAACGACCGCTGAAAACAGAAAAGTAGTTTTGAAAGTCCGTCCCGTCTTATTTCATTCACTATCAAAACAAATGCACCCGACGGGGACAGGAGTTTTCCGGCAGTACGCGCTGGTGCTCATGGGAAATGTAGTTCTTTCTGGTAAAGCACTACCGCTTTTGTCCAAAGGAGCCGCCAAACTCAACAAAAGATGAAAGTTACATTGTGCTGCTTTAACAAATGATGCGAAGGAACAACAAAATAAGTAATGTTTATTTATTTGGCAGTGTTCAGTGAAACAATAGTGTTTTACAATAAAACAAAATTGAAGGGGGCGCTAGTGAGCACCGCATGGATCAGACGCTTTCCTGAGAGGCTCCTCCACACCCACGGTAAAATTATATTTAAAATCAACATTTGGATCACAATAATTTAAAGGAGTCGTCTGTAAGAAATGGCCAAAACTGGTACTGCAGTCACTTTCAAAATATTGTTGAGCGGCGTGTACCCTCCCCCCTTGTGCCCTATGCGGCGGCATAGGGCACAAGTGGACGCACGCCACCGGGTTGCCGCCGGGTTGCCGCCGGGTTGCCGCGGCAGCGAAGCGCAAAGCGGCTTTCTCCCAGAACGTGGTTTGCGCCGCGCACACTGCCGGGGTGGGCGCAGACTCGGCGCAGAGCAGGAAGCAGAGCAGGGACCAGAGACGGTGCAGAGCAGGGAGCAGAGCAGGGAGCAGAGCAGGGAGCAGAGCAGGGAGCAGAGCAGGGAGCAGAGCAGGGAGCAGAGCAGGGAGCAGAGACGGTGCAGAGCAGGGAGCAGAGCAGGGAGCAGAGCAGGGAGCAGAGCAGGGAGCAGAGACGGTGCAGAGCAGGGAGCAGAGCAGGGAGCAGAGCAGGGAGCAGAGCAGGGAGCAGAGCAGGGAGCAGAGCAGGGAGCAGAGCAGGGAGCAGAGACGGTGCAGAGCAGGGAGCAGAGCAGGGAGCAGAGCAGGGAGCAGAGCAGGGAGCAGAGCAGGGAGCAGAGCAGGGAGCAGAGCAGGGAGCAGAGCAGGGAGCAGAGCAGGGAGCAGAGCAGGGAGCAGAGCAGGGTATCGCGTACATATTTGTTACAAGTTGCTTGGCGACCGAGAAAAAGTTTCACAACCATATATTGATAAATGATTCAATTGATCCTGATATGAGGCATGGAAATGCTATATTTTATTTTAAATTAACATTTTATTGTTAAAAGAGCAAAAGAATATCACATTTCTACCACTTTTAAACACACCAGGTATGTCCAAATTCTGGGAGATTTCTCTCCACTTTTGTCCCTTTTTATTGATGTCCCGATAGGCCTGCAGTCTCATCCCACAGATCCTCACACAGACTCACAGAGAAGACCTGGAACCAGGAACCAGCTCCTCACACAGACTCACAGCGAGGATCATTATTTCTTCCATCTTGATCGTCTCTGATCTACAAGCTGCAAGTTTTTTTTCTCCCTCCAGCACCTTCTCTCCTATTGGACACCGCAGAGATGCCGTCACAGGGCGCACGGTGAAATTAAAAAATGTTCAATTCGCAGCGGCAGCTTGGGCCGTCTTGCGCCGTCTCGCGCTGTCGTGCACCCTTGCTGCCACGGCAACCCGGCGGCAACCCGGCGGCAACCCGGCGGCAACCCGGCGGTGTGCGCCCTGTTGCGCGCCGCCGATCTCGGTGCAAAGCCCTGCGCCCTTGCGCAGCGGCAGCACATACACAATGAATGGGAAAACGGCGCCAGACCGGAAAAACCTTTTTTCGGTCGCCAAGCAACTTGCACCGAATATGCGCGCTGCTCTGCGCCAAGTCTGCGCCCACTCGCCGCCGACTCTGCTCCACCTGCGCCGACTCTGCATGTGTGCCTCTGTGTGTGTGTGTGTGTGTGTGTGTGTGTGTGTGTGTGTGTGTGTGTGTGTGTGTGTGTGTGTGTGTGTGTGTGTGTGTGTGTGTGTGTGTGTGTGTGTGTGTGTCTCAGAACAACGTCACGTGGACATATAGCCAAGATGGCGTCACGTGAACCAAAAAGAAAACGGTGGACACGTTACTTAGACCACAAGTAAAATGGCAAAACCTCGCCATGCGAGTCTAACAAAGGAATGGCTAGGTGACGTCACGTGGATCTACCATACACGTGATCGGCTGAAGCCGGAAATGATGACTGACCAGATCACGTGGTGACTGGGTCGCGCGTTATTTACGGGGAAGGTTCCCCCACCCGGGTTACTGATGAGGGGAGTCCTTGTGGTCTAAGCCAGTGTTTCCCAACCCTGGTCCTCGAGCCCCCCCTGTCCTGCATGTTTTAGATGTTTCCCTGCTTCAGCACACCGTGATAAAAGTACCTGTGTCATCAACAGATTTGTGCAGACCTTGGTGACAAGCTAATTAGGACCATTAATTAGAATCAGGTGTGAAGATGAAGGGAAACATCTAAAACGTGCAGGACAATGTAGCCCCGAGGACCAGGGTTGGGAAACACTAAGCGGTAACAGGCCCGTCTGGTAAGTGAGAAGGAAGGAAAACAGTCTCCTTAAAATACACACGTCAGTTAATGGCCGCTGGGCGGCGGGAGAAACCGTCGGCGCGTTATACACAGTAATATACCAAACAAAATAACAGTAAACACAAATCAACGTTAACCGCTTCAACTAACTAACTGCCCACACACAAGCCTCACGTCTCCCTGGTTCTGGAGTTGTCGGTGGCGTCCTGAGGGTTTTGGAAGCTCTCGGCTCAGTTCTGGTCCACCGGATGCTGATTACCGTATTTTCACGACCATATGGCGCACTGTGTGGAAATGCGCACCCTCAGTTTTGTGTGTCATTTTTGGTTTTAAAACACACATACGGCGCACCGACGCAAAAGGCGCCGTCTACGGAGACGGAGCTGCACACACACGCGTTGCAAAACACACACGCGCTAAAAATAGAGCGGAAGCAAAACTTAGTTTGATATTTTATTTCACTTTTCACATCAATCAAACCCTTCAAAGGTTCATATTCTGTTTCTGCATTAAAGAATTAAAAAAAAAACCACCGGGGCGCCGCACATAAACCTGTCTCAGCCACCAGCCCTTTTCATTTCACTCTGGCTGGAAAAGTCTCGGCAACGCTTTTCTTTTAAAAATCACCATAGCCGGCAGTTTCTGTCCATCAGCGTGGCAGGCAAGCAGAAGACTAAATAAACTTTTCATACCCCGTTGTGCTGCGGATCCCGACCACGGCGGTCCCGGGTCCCGCTCCGCCCCCCCCCCCCCCGCGCTGGACCGGGTCCGCTCCCCCTCTGCTCCCTCGCGCTGGACCGGGTCCCGGGTCCCCCCCGGCCCCCCCCGGCACACACGCGCTGTCGGGGAGCCGGTACCGGGTTGTATCCAACAGGAGCTCCGCTCCACTAATTCAGCTGCGCCAGTCCGAATTTCCAGACCTGTCTCAGCTTCTTGATCATCATCATCCCTTCATCCAGCCACATCTTTTCATTCGCCCTTATAATGACTCCGGCTGGAAACGTCTTATGCAAAGTTTTTCTTTTAAAAATCACCATACAGTTTCTGTCCATCAGCGCGGCAGCCAAGCGCCACATAAATAAGAATGTGTGTGTTTCGCGCCGCGAATACACACACGCGCATGTCGGGATCCGGTACCGGGTTTGTAACCGACAGATTTGGCTGCAAATCTCGGAGTGTGAAGCTGATCCGACCTGAGACAGACCACAGAAATCTCTGCTCGTAAAGCGGCCGGGAACCAGGTCATCGGACCGCTTGGGGAACCAGGAAGTCGGGCTGCAGCAGCGCCCATCACCGCGGCTTTAACCGGGGAAAGTGACCGGTTCCGACCGGCCGGGACCGGAGGAGCCCGCCTGCACTGGTAGTAGGGGCTCCCGGGGAAAGAGCACCGGCATTTCAGCCGGATCTGCCGCGGGGATGCGGCGATCGGACCCGCAACCCCACGGCAGGTGCATGCTCGGTTCCCGACATGCAAAACACACGCGCGCTGCAGAACACACACACACAAGTGTGCTTATTTAAATAGAGCGGAGCAAAACTTAGTTTGATTGTATTTTATTTCACTTTACACATCAAGCAAATCCTTAAAAGTCTTCATCATCTGTTTCGCATTAAACAACTCGCCCCCCTTCTCTTTTTACCGTTCTCATGGTGGGCGGCCTTACATTACCGTAATTCAGGTAGACACGGCGCACCGTTTCATAAGGCGCCCAGCACATTTAAAAAAAAAATTAAAAAAAAAAAAATGTGCGCCTTATGGTCGCGAAAATACGGTAATGCTTCTGCTGGTGGTTCAGTCTGAGCGGCCTCCCGGTTCCCTTCTCCTTCTAACTCTGAAACGAAAAGGATAGTGGTACAGCGTGCAGCAGCCGGGCGTCCCCCCTGGTTGTTGGAGCTGATCACGCCGCGAGTCCCTCTCCACTTTGTCGGACGTGCAGGTCTCCCGTCTTATGGCTGGTGAGCGCGTGGGCGTCACGGACTCAGATGGCTGGATGCTTCTCCGGCTGATATGGGCACGCTGATCGGAGGATGAGGTCGTCCTATGGTTCCTGGTACAAAGAGAAACTCAAAGTGGGAGAGAAAGTCAGGAAGGCAGAGATCGGGAGCGTGCAGCGCTCCGTGGCAACAGCTGATCGTTACGCTCCGCAGGTAATCCTGTTCAGGAGCGGCCCTTCCCCCCCAGCTCTGGAGCACATGGAAACACGTGGATCCAAAAACGAGCCGGAAGGGAAGAAAGCGATTTCGGAGAGGCCACCGCTTTTTATCCACCGGGGATGCGCTGACGTCATCAGCGCCCACGGGCAGTTCACAGGTCCTTCCGGTAAAACGCGCCGGAAGGCACGCCCTCTCTTCACACCTCCTGGACTACAAACCCGCTGGGCTTTGTAGTCTTCTTCCTATATTCCCCAAACCAAGCGGCCAGTGGGTGAAACTCGAAGCTGGTCTGGACTGAGACTGAGACTGAACTGAACTGGACTGAGGCTTTAAAGTCGAATTTCACATAATCACATAAGTTCATAAAAGTTCATAATCACAGGACGGTGCCCAACACCTCACCCTGATACAAAGGACTGTGTCATTAACAGACTTGTGCAGACCTGGGTGAGAATGTGATGATGACCGTTAATCAGAATCAGGTGTGATGATGCAAGGAGACACCTAAAACATGCAGGACTGCAGCTCTCTAGGACCAGGGTTGCTACCCCCGGTATATACAGAAGCATGTGTCACTTAATTATACAGAAGCATGTGTCACTTAATTTTGTTTTTATGCGATTGTCCGAAAAGGAATTTATGAAAATAAATGTAAAGAGAGATGAGATTGCTGGATAACTCAGGATCAGACTTCATTTGGTTGTCTATAATTAGCAGCGGGGGAGTTGGAAAGGAAGCCATCGGCCTTTCGTCTGTCACATTATCAGATGACTGAGGACCTGACACTCACTGTGATTTATCATCCGGATATTACATTTCCATAATCCAGCTCCGTCTTTGTTACTCTCTCTCACAGCCCACTGCTCTGATTGCTGTCTTTTTCATCCCTTTGCTACTTCATGATTTTATTCTGCTTGATGAGGAGGGGAAGTCAGGTTTCATCTGCAGACCTCACCAGGGGGATGTCAGGCGTCCAGCTGGTGGGTTCACAGTTCCACTGGAGGGGATGTTAGAGCAGATGTTTACAGCAGAGGGCTGGCAGAGTTTTGATACAGGTCTAAACCTGATCAAACTTTAAGACTACTGAAAGGCAGAAAGTTTTGATCAGCTGTCTGACTTTTTCAGGGACATCTGCACAAGTTTGGGCCCCCTTCTTCATCCATCTGACCATCAATCTTTGATGAACTGATCCCTAGAACAGAGAGACGTAATCCTGCATGTTTTCATTTCTCTGCCTTATCACACCTTTATAGAAAGGACTGTGTCATTAACTAGGGGTGTAACAATATATCGTGCCACGAAATTTCGCGATACAAAAATGTCACAATACGTGTCGTGGAGGTGACAAAGTGTATCGCGATATTGGGTTATTAATATTAATCTATTGTGTTGACTAGTAACGCGCGGTCCGACCGCGACCGCGGCCGGACCGCGCGGACCAAAATCTTCCTCCCCTCAGAAGAAACTAGTCCCGTTTTGCAGTCCCGTTTTGAGCTCTGAACTTTTACTAATGTAAGTCTGGTGTAGAGTTAAGCCTTACCTTATTAAATTAAACCTTTTTGGGGTCGTGAGTAGGATAAACACGGGGAAACTTCTGCTGAGTTCCAGTGTACTTTAATGTCCCTCAACAGTGTAGGATTTTAGAACATCAACACAGCACCTAGTGTCGTACTGTGGCGTATCACTCCGCCCAATCTAAAACAGACTAATCACTACAGATAAACTGACTAGTGTCATTATAGTCCCTGATTTACATCACAATATAAAGAATATATTTATAAAATAATCAACCCTGAATTACCAAAATAACCTTCTTAACAAAAATAAATCTCCTCTTACACTTATAAGGTGAGCAAGAATCAATCTGTTTTATGATGTAAAATTGTATGTATTTACTTTTATTTATTTATTTAATTTTAGTTGTTACATTTCTGGAAAAGAAAAAAGTCAAATCATACATGAGAGAAACTATTCAGTTTGTGGCAAAATATTTGTACTTGTATGAAACTGAAGATCATAATGCAAACCTGACATTTACTTTTAGTTCAGTTTGTGGAAAATGGTTGGCCTGGCTTTCTCTTTAAAACTTAAACAGTTATAAAGCATTACAAACTGTAACAATAGGGCAAACGTACAGTATTGTTTTGTATTTTGTGTCTTTCAAATAAAAGACAATTTCCTCATGACTACCTCATTCAAGGTTGTTAAAAAAATACTGCTGTATCGTATCGTTATCGTGACCTCAATATCGTGTATCGTACCGTATCGAGAGATTAGTGTATCGTTACACCCCTATCATTAACAGACTTGTGCAGACCTGGATGAGAATGTGATGATGACCGTTAATCAGAATCAGGTGTGATGCAAGGAGACACCTGAAACATGCAGGACTGCAGCTCTCTAGGACCAGGGTCACTACCCCTGCTCTATTGTTTACTCTGTGTGTACGACGTCATCGTCGGCAATGCGTGCAAACAGAACATCTGGTGTTTACATTAAACGTTTCACCAGAACTGTGGTGAGATTCACTCGCCGACAAGTTGCCGAGGTTCTAAGCGGCTGAGTCAGCTGTATCGGATGGTCAGATCCAGGGCCGACTCAGCCACTTAGAACCTCGGCAGAGCAGCTACAGAAAAAGTATCTACTCAGCACGTTAGTATGGAGCTAGAACAGTCTCATAATTCACAAATACACACGCTGATCCACAAATGCACATCGGCAGGACTAGAGCTCTCCAGTCTCCCGACGGCTCTGGGTGAAGGGCCCGACAAACCATCTCTGATCGCGCTGTTTTCTTTACGAGATCACAAGAAAAGCAGAGCAGTGATCTCCTCTCCATCCGTGTTGCTGTCTGGTTTATTTATCTTTATTCCACCAGCTGGTTTATTAAACTATTACCAAATATTTAAAGGAGCTGTATGTAAGAGCAATAATAAAACAAATCATAAAATGACCCCGATATGTCAACAGACATTTAAAAATCATGTTCATTTCAAATACTTATGTCACTGACAACAGCACTCAAGCCAGGATATTCCAGTTTAAAAAGAGGAGTTGCAGCCCTCAACTGATGTTTATGTTGTCATTTTTTGTTTTGGCCTGAAGCTCCACCCTCCACCTATCTCCCAATCACCAAGTCAGTATTGTTTCTGACGCTCCACCCTCCACCTATCTCCCAATCACCAAGTCAGTATTGTTTCTGAAGCTCCACCCTCCACCTATCTCCCAATCACCAAGTCAGTATTGTTTCTGAAGCTCCACCCTCCACCTATCTCCCAATCACCAAGTCAGTATTGTTTCTGAAGCTCCACCCTCCACCTATCTCCCAATCACCAAGTCAGTATTGTTTCTGAAGCTCCACCCTCCACCTATCTCCCAATCACCAAGTCAGTATTGTTTCGGCATCCGTGTTGCCAGCTCGGCTCTAATTATCGCAGCCATGGCAGCCTACGTTCCTGCTGCATTCTGCAGCCTACCTGGCAACCTCTGGTCGGGGGGAGGAGGGGGAGGGTACACGCCGCTCAACAATATTTTGAAAGTGACTGCAGTACCAGTTTTGGCCATTTCTTACAGATGGCTCCTTTAATCACTTTTCTAAGCGAACGAGGCGAACGCAGTTCAAACAGCAGATGTACCCGCCCCTTTAATCTGATTGGTTTACGAGTAAATCGTCCCCCACGTGGGGTGCGCTCTTATGATTGGCTGAAACAAAGGAAGATATCTGGTTGCAGATCCTTCCGTGTTAAGAAAAACGTAAAAACGTGTGGATCGATTCACGTCAGGGGAGTCTCAAAAGTCACACACTGCAAATCCAGCGCAGCTCACAGACAAAAAACATTTGAAAATCAGGTTATATTTGTGTGGATCAGCGTGTGCATTTGTGACTTATGAGACTGTTCTAGCTCCATACAGGTCTGGCAGGGAAAGATACAAGGTTGTAAAAGTTGTCTGAAAGCGTTGGACATTTCTGCGGTTCATTGTGTTGCACGGATGAAACTGAGCAGATAACGTTTGGTTACTTTGTAACCTTGGTTCTCTGAGTGAGAGACTATCTCGGGATTGATCCCCCTGCTGTCAAGGTACGTGGATATTTCTTTAAGACACACCGGCTTGCCCGGTCACGCCCTTAGGTTTACCTATAAAGCACCTGTGCTGGCGTGTAATCAGTGATAGTTTGATCGAAACATGTCTCCGAGCGGCCTGAAAAGCTGGAGAGATAGTCTCTCACTCAGAGAACCAAGGTTACAAAGTAACCAAACGTTCTATCTCTCCACTCCGTTACATATTTCATATGTACGGGGAACTCTTTAAGACACCCCGTGAGGAGACGGTGCAACTCACTGCCCAGTACACCAAAGTGACATCTCCCATTCTTCCACACTACATACCAGTCAGGACAAGGCCCCGCAAGACGCAAAGGCCAAGCCTGAGAGGTGGACGGGCTGCTCAGGACAGTCTGCAAGTCGCAAGACTGACCAAAAGAAACCAAACAAAAAGTCAAGAACGGAGCAGCCGCTCAGATCAGCCTGCAAGGCGCCAAGCTGACCGAAGGAGACAACAAAGGATCTGACCAAAAGAAACCAAACAAAAGGTTAGCCGGCTACCGTTGAGTCACACCCAGCACCCGCTCACCAAAGGAGGGGCTGGCTGCAACATTCAGACGGTAAAACCGTGAAAACGTGGACCGAGATGACCATGTGGCTGCTGCACAGATGGTAGCAGGAGAAGCCCCTCGCCACAAGGCCCATGAGGTGGCCACGTGTCGAGTGCGCCCGAACCCCGGACGGGACAGGCACACCCGAGAGCACATAAGCCTTCTGAATAGTGTCCACAATCCAGTGGGACAGTCGAGACTTCGATAAGGGCCCGCCAAGACAGCTCGAGTTGAAGCAAACAAAAAGCTGATTGGTGTTCCTGATGGCCTGCGTGCGCCGTATGTACTCTGTCAGGGCCCTGACAGGGCATAGCACGGGCAGGAGCTGCTCATTCGCGCTAATGGTCAAGCTCCAACTGGGGCCTGAGGTCCCCTGTACCCCATGTCGGGGCCTCTAGTGGACGGACGGCTGTTCTCGCCCGCCTGGAGCCCCTGGGGCGCCTGGAGAAGCCTGACACCTCTTGTGCGGTGCGGCGATTGTCCCGTGCCTGCTGTAGTAGCTGAGCTGCATTCGAATCAAACATGGCCGAAGGTTCCACTGGCAACCTAACCAAACAGTCCCGATCCCTTTGCTGGAGCTGAGACTGGGACAGCCATAACTGGCGTCTAGCAACCCAAAAAGAGGCTAAGGCTCTGCCTGTAGCCACCGCCTGCTCCTTCATGATCGAAGAGAGGACTGAGGAAGCGGTCTGAAGCTCACCCGCAATATCAGAACCCCCGGGACCCTCCTGCACTTTCTTGGACAGGTCATGAAGGTAGAGGGACATGATAGCCCCTGTATTCGTCAGACGGGTCTGGGTAGCCATAGCTCTCTGCAGCTTAGCAAGCAGGTCATCCATGAGTCTACAATTCCTGCTGGGACAGGTGGCTTTGCCAAAAATGGAGTCGGAGGGAGAAACAAGAGGAGAGAGAGTCAGTCATGTCCAAAAACCTGAAACATGATGCAGACCACCTGTGTGCGGCTGTTGGTGAAGCAAACTGACCGCACACCAGTTCCTCGAAGTCCGGTAGGAGGGGCACCCGTACCGGTACGGGGCGGACCTCCCCGACCTCCTCAAACCGAGAGGTGGGCGCCGTAAGGTCGTCAGGGGGGGCCACACCCAGAGCCCTGGCTGCCCTGCCAATAACCTCATCGAAATGTGGGGTCGAAGAGCTTCCATCTTCTGCGCTGACCCCACTTTGCCCACAATACAGGTCATCGTCGTCAGAAAAGATGGTCTCCACGTCGACCTCGCCTTCCTCCTCCTCCAACCCCAGAGGGGAGGGGGGGGGGGAGGTCAACACAAGGCCATAGGGGGAGGCAGAGTGCCCTGCCAGGGTCTCGAACACTCCCCCTGCCCTCGTGTGGCTTCAGCCCTCGACTTCCCAACTTTCCGTTTGGGCATCTCAGAAAGAGGGGAACCTGCCCGCTTCCCGGAGAAATATCTACAACGGGCTTCTCTGGTACGTTTCTGGTACGAAACAATTCATGCACGACTGTGGGCTTTCTCTGGCCAAAAATGCGTGCTGAGGTCCCAAACACTCAATACACTCATCGTGACCATCCTCCAGAGGCATGGAAACCTCACAACCCATGCAAGTGCTTTGTCCCTGCTGGGCCGCCATGATTGCGCAATCACTCCGCTCCTTCGCAGGGGGCGGGGCCGACAGCGCCTGGAGCGTCGCTGCTTGTTTACACTGGCTCAGGTACTCACGACAAGTCTGCGCCAATATGGGAGGCTTTGTGATAGCCTATTTCTTTCTTTTTGTCTTTTGCACTTATAACAAAAAGAGAGGAGGGGACGTCCGCCGTCAGCCGACCCGGACTCAGCCGGCGCTTAACACGGACTATCACTCACCGGCGTCGCCTCACGTGTACCGGAGGCAGACGGGTGCCGCAAGACTGGCCCTTAACCAGCACGGATCCAACCGGGCGCGTCAACTCATGGGAGCATGAGCCATACGCCGGAAGGGGCCGGAGATCAGCACAGGTCCAACCGGACGCGTCAACCCACGAGACCATGGGACATACGCCGGAAGGGACCGGAGATCAGCACAGGTCCAACCGGACGCGTCAACCCACGAGAGCATGGGCCATACGCCGGAAGGGACCGGAGATCAGCACAGGTCCAACCGGACGTATCAACTCACGGGAGCATGAGCCATACGCCGGAAGGAGGAATCACGGTCGCCCTGACCGGAAGACCAGCACGGATCCATCCGGGCGCGTCAACCCACGAGAGCATGGGCAATACGCCAGAATGGGATCACGGCCGTGTCTCTGTGTGTTTTCTGTAGAAGAAGAAGGGAACAGCAATCCAGGGAGGCTGCCCGAAGACAGACGCCCAACCACAGCTACGGCTGGGTAAGTGGACTCACGCTGCACCCACACACTCACACTTCTCTTGCAACAGGATCGTCTCACACTTGCACCTTGACTCAGGTGGAGATCAAACAATCACTGATTACACGCCAGCACAGGTGCTTTATAGGTAAACCTAAGGGCGTGGCCGGGCAAGCCGGTGTGTCTTAAAGAAATATCCACGTACCTTGACAGCAGGGGGATCAATCCCCGTACATATGGAATATGTAACGTAGTGGAGAGATAGTCTCGATACGATAGAGAACAATAGTCTGTGACGGTATAGACAATTTGAATATGTTTTCAGGTCAAATCAATTACTCTGGTGTTGTCTGTAATATGTGTTGAGCTTTTGACTTCAGTGTATTTTTATACATACTGTGATCTGTGGATCACATGATCTGTATGATAAAGTCTTCTACCACCAGTTTAAATAAAAACATCTACATCAAAGACGTATCAGCTATTATGAAGTCCTTGCATGGTTTTACTTTGTGAAAATGTTATTGAATATATTTTTATGATGATTGACATGATTTTGATTGAAAGATGTGATGACTGAGATGTGCTGCATCAAGACACACATGTTGAATACTAAATGTTTCTCATGATTTTTCGTTCTGAATATAATAATAATATATATATATATATATATATATATATATATATATATATATATATATATATATATATATATATATATATATATATATATATTCAGATAAACAATTACAACAATGAAACTCCTTTATGGCTTTATCTGCCCATCAGAGCTTGTCTGCTTGTCAGATCTTGTCTGCATACATATTAAGGGTTACATATGTAACCCAGGGCTATAGAGACCACTTCAGACGGATAACGACTGAATATAAAAATACAATCTTTATTTAGAAAATCTCTGGATAAAAACACAGGTACAAAAAGCACGTTGTCCCAAAATATATAATGTAACGATAAAAGAGACAGGTTGGCACACAATCACAGCAGCTATCCCAAATGCCACTGTGGTGTTATGGCTTTAACCTAACCTGGTCTAAAGCAGTGACCACTCAGGACAACCCTGTATAAGACATTGAAACAAACACCATTAATCAACAGCGTGAGTCAATGAGCACCGCCCCGGCCAACACGCACCACAAAAACAGCTCATCAAAGTGTTGCAACACACGGAGTCGACGAACCCTGTCTCCCCACAGCGTGATGGATGGCACAGCGCGGGCATCAGTTCACTACAAACAACCACATTCAAACGACCCCTTACTCATAATAAAAGTAGTACATCAACCACCATACACAAGAGAGAGAACTTACATCTCTATGCAGATTGTGACTGCTGTCTGTCATACGGTATTGCCCAATATATACAGGCAGTCTGCAGCGTGGAGCCGCTATTCACTGCTTCCTCCCATTCCCGGGCCACAGCCGAACGCTCTGAGGCACTTTTTCTTAAAATGCAACTCTCCACTCTCTTTTATCTAGAGCAACCTGTCTGCCGCCGCCTTTATAGGAAATGTTTGTCCCAGCTGGCTCAACACCACATAATTGCACACCTGGGCCAGAGACACGCCCCCCATCACCTGGCCACACATAAATATTAAGGGTTAATACTGAGTCGTGGGTGGTGTCATCGGACATCGGAGTTTTGAGTCCTTGATCTTGATTGGTGAAAATTGCACGCGCGAGGGCCCGTTCATCCCTGCTTGCAGCTTTCATTTTTATTTATAATTAATATAAACATATGTGATGTGGCCCTGCGATATATATATATATATATACGTATTCTCCCATGGAGCTGCTGCGATACGTCAACGCCGCCGCCATATTGGATGTTCAAGACTGCGCTGTAAACTAATACAAATAAATTGACTTATTTTCATAAAGCACCTTTCTACAAAGAAATGTACGTTTTACGTCTCATT